>NW_026057576.1:57321330-57413828 GCF_023721935.1 Panthera uncia
TGTTGGTTGTTTCCTTTGCTGTGCAGAAGCTTTTTATCTTCATAAGGATATTGTGGTGATAGAAATTCGTACAGGCTCATTAGAAATATACACAAGTAATGTTAATATGTGTTTGCTTTTTGACTTTTTTTCAGTATTGTACTCTTATATAGGAAGCAGGAGCCTATAAAGTTGGTATCTATAACTAAGTATTTTAAATACCACATTTGTATGATGTCAGTGGAAAGTCAGAATGATTTGAAATTTATTAGAGGAAAAAAACTTGGGATTACTGGTTCCTGTTTGTTTGGATACTAGTAAAATTATCCACTGAAATCACTTAGATATACTAAATAAAAGAGGAATACATTGAGTAAACTATACCATGCACATAGATGGAAAGATATAATGCTGTTATAGTGGCATTCCCCCCAAACCATTCTGTAAAATACATGGGACTCCAAAATCCAAATAAGTTTTGTAACAAGTCCTCACATAATCAAATATATTTAACTGTTTAAAAAAGAGTGACTCCTCAGTAAGATATTTGGATTTATTTTCAAATTGTAATAATTAACATCATATGTCGTTGGTGCTAGAATATTACAGAAACATGCCCACATATGATTAGAAATTTGGCATATCATGTTAGGCATGCACCAAATAATTTAAAATCACAATATCAGTGTTATTACAGTAATTACATTATATTTATGAAAACTCAAAACTTTATTCAATAGATGTCTTCTCCCTCACACTTTCAGGGTTGCTCCTCATTGAAAGCCTACATGAAAATAAAAGGATATTAATAAGCCAGGTGCTTCCCTCTCTTCTAAATACACAGTGCCCTTGCCCTTCTAACCTTGGTTTAATACCATCCAGGATTGGGTAAGAATTGATTAGAGGGAAGGAGAAAGTGGAGAAAGGAGGAAGAAGGTGGCTAGAGTTGTAATCCCTCACTGGATCCTTTTTAGATATAGAGACTGACCTCAGTCCTAGTCAGATACTATTTTAAATACATCTACTTACTCTTTTGTATCATTGCTTCCCTTCCAGAAGTTTGCTAATCATACACTCATCCATTTTGCTGACTTCTTGTTTAGGAACACATTTTGTGGTTTGAGAATTTTTAGATGACACGGGTAGTCTGAAATTGGAACACAAATGCACTCGAGGTACAGTTTGTGGTTACCTATTCCTGGTTGAAAGTTTGTTTCTTCCAGCCGGTACCAGTTTTCAAATAGGGAGATTCTCTTTGTGGATCATTCCGTAGGATGAAATTATATTTATTTCATCATTATTTAAGGTATGGATCTTTTTGGTTCATATTCATGTGAAAGCTTTTATTTGACCATGAAGTTAAGATAGTTTCCAGATTTTACCTCTTTTCTCTCAAATCCATGTGACCCTCAAATAGAAATTTAAGTTCACTAGGGTTCAGCAGATGTTCAAATGGAAAATCAAGTTTAGACACATCCCCACTCAGCATTCACAGTCCTATTTGGTTTTGGCTTCTGATAATATTTACTTTTTTTTTTGGAGCAGATTTCTTTTTACTCTGTCTCCATATCCATCTCTCATTTTCATTGGATTTAGTGATTGTATTTGTGATAAAATTAAGTGTGCATTCTGCAGGACAGAAGCTTTTTGTTTTGTTGTTAATATACTTTGTGGTAATCAGTCCAGATTCTAACAGTAGTGTCAAATAATAATTCATCTTTTAATTTACTATTATAAATATTCTAGAGGACACACATGGTAGGATGAAATAAGTGCTAGCTAGCCACATGCTATTTTAAATATCTCTTTTTTTTTTACTTCTGTATCATTTCCTCCATTACTGAATGTAGATAATCACATACTCATTTTTATTTCTATGTAAGTTGAATGAAACTTTATGAATGCAATTTTAAATGTGTACCTGCTTATTGTTTTTGAGAAATGCTATGTTTAACTTGGACAATTCTAGGGAAAGGTGATCCTGAAAATCACAGCACTATTATGAACTTGGGTAGAATCTAATGGAAGGCTAGATCTATCCTCCTACTAAGTTATATTTTAAATCTTCTTTGTTCATGGCCCTAAAGACAGTAATGTAATTAGTGCCAAAATTTTTAAGCAAAGTGCCTTGCTATTAAATAGCCAAAGGTCAGTAATTCGTATTAGTCAATGGTTAAAAGTAACAATTGCTATATTTAGCAACACTGATATCAAGCTAAACATCCCTAAATTGCAGTAATGTAACAGACTTAAAAGTCTACCTAGAACCTAATGTTTACACTAATACTAAAGTTCTTGGAAAATGAATATTTTCTTTGGAAAACATTAGAATATCCAACATATGGAAACAATGCAAGGATCCATGGATGGATGACTGGATAAAGAAGATGTGTTTATATATACAATGGAATACTACTCAACCATAGAGGAGAATGAATCTTGCCATGTGCAACAACATGGATGGACATTGAGAGTATTATGCTGAGTGAAGTAAGTCAGAGAAAGACAAATGCTACATGATTTTGCTTATATGTGGAATCTAAGACAAACAAACAAACAACAACAACAACAACAACAACAACAACAAAAAACCCAGGTCCATACAGAGAAGGGAGGAAAATGGGTGAAGGAGGTTAAGAAGTACAGAGTTCCAGTTTTAAGATAAATAAGTAATGGGAATGTAAAATACAGTAATAATATTGTTTTAGTTTTATAAAGTGACAGATGTTACTGAGAGTTATTGTGGTGACCATTTCAAAATGTATACCAATATATAAAAATGTGGAATCATTGTGTTGTATACCTGAAACCAGTATAATATCTTGATTATACCTTAATAAGAAAAAAACAACAACAAAAAACAACAATCGAATGAAAAAAGTAAAAAACAAAAACAAAAATTTTACACCTTGTTTTCTTCAGGACCATAGGAGCTGCAACAGAAGACATGATTTACATGATCTAAAACAAAATTTGCTTGTAGCATTTCTAGAATACACACATTTGGTTCCATCCTTGGTTCTGCGTCAGATTTTATAATACATTTCATTATTTGCTTGATTCCGCTGCATATATTCCTGGTCTGATGCCAGGATAAACTACACTTTGTTCATTGGTACCCCAATGCTTTTCAAACATCCAATTAATAGTATATAAACAACTAAATGTTATTACATCTCATCTCTATTCTCATAGAGCAATTAAGAATGCATATTAATAATATGAAAAGATAACATTGTTCTTTTTTTGTTTTGTTTTGTTTTGTTTCTTAAGTTTATTTTATTTTGAGAGAGAGAGAGGCAGAGAAAGAATCCCAAGCAGGCTCCGCACTGTCAACACAGAGTCCAATGCGGGACTTGAATAAGATAACATTGTTCTAGCTGGTCTGATGTGTATTCTTATTCTTATACTGTTGTGATGGAAAGTAGGGAATGGCTAGATTTGGAGATGAAAGAAAATCTCATCATCAAAACAGTTTTGACTGATGCTCCTGTACCTGGTACTTCCCTCACTGTTCAAAGCTTGTTTCCAGTGGTTCATCATCTGATTGCTATTAACATGACCTCACCAGACTTCTGTTGTTCAGATTATATTGTATCAGCTTTGATTTTATTTGGACCATTTAACCAACCTTCTGTATATTCTGAGTAGCAACTGTAACCACATTATTTCTAACAAAATGCCCTTACGTGAACATTTGTATTTTTATTGATTGGATACTTCCCACCTGTCCTTGTCTATCCCAGTACACAGCTGTTCTCATCTATTCTGGGATCCATACCATGCCTTTTAAAAATTACTTTCCTCCTACCTCCATAAATATGAAATTCTTTCTTATTTCCCAAGCTTGTCTAGGGTAAAAGTATTGCAAATGATTAATTAGTACTTGATGTTTATTTTTCCAGTGCATTGAATGAGTTGCAGGCATGCATCTATTGTCTGTGGTATGTGCGGCAATTTTCCCTTTTATGTATGTACATTTTCCTTGAAATATGAGACTTTTATGTTGGGGAAAAATATAGTTACATTTTTATCACATGATGTTAAAAATGAATTTGTTAAGCATTTCAAGTGGTTTGTCTCTTTAAATGTCAGCAACATGTTCATTGAAATCATATCTAATAACCATTAGTTGGTATTTTCAGGTATCATTTTCTTTCATAGAGATTTATTCTACTTAAATGTAAAAGCATAGAAGAATTTCCATTTTTAGTCCACAATATAATGTGGAGAACTGAGCACAAGGTGCCTTTCATCCAGAATAGGTAGAGGTAAATTTTATAAACAGAGATCACATTTATTTTATTTTATTTTATTTTATTTTATTTTATTTTATTTTTTAAATTTTTTTCAACGTTTTGTATTTATTTTTGGGACAGAGAGAGACAGAGCATGAACGGGGGAGGGGCAGAGAGAGAGGGAGACACAGAATCGGAAACAGGCTCCAGGCTCCGAGCCATCAGCCCAGAGCCTGACGCGGGGCTCGAACTCACGGACCGCGAGATCGTGACCTGGCTGAAGTCGGACCCTTAACCGACTGCGCCACCCAGGCGCCCCAACAGAGATCACATTTAATTATGAGAAAGAGAAGGATGAGTTTTTCAAGGAGGCAACTTTTTTCCAATTCGAATAACTCCCAACACCTTCAAAAAGTTGAGAGCAAACACAAACACATAGACATACACACATAAAGACAAAAATACAGAATTCTAAATTACTCTACTCAGAAATGAATAAGCCTTGAAGTAAGCATCTGATTTGCAATTTCTTTGATAATAATGTTTGCATAAAGGGAATAGGTTATTTTTAGCAGTGGTTGCTCCTCTAGATGACATGAAAAAAAATTCAAAATGTAATTTTCTGAAATATAGTATGGGTTTTCCTTTTATTTAAATGTGCTTACACACTCAACTAACTTTTATATAATGTTTTATCAACCCAATATTTTATAATAAAACTACAATGTGAAATTGCTTGTCTTTTAATATTAATGCAGGTAAACCTATTTTATTATTGTTTTGCTTATTGAATATGAGAATTATTATAAACTGCATTAAAATAATACACTATAAAATATATGTTCAGTGTATTCTCTACATGTGAAATAAATGAAGTTTATTTAGTTATTTTTAATTTTATTTAAATCCAAGTTACTTAACATAGAGTGTAATAATGGTTTTAGAAGTAGAATTTAGTGATTCCTCACTTACATATAACATCCAGTGCTCATCCCAAGAAGTGCCCTCCTTAATGCTCATCACCCATTTATTTGTTCTATTTGTGAGTCTCTTATGGTTTGCCTCCCTCTCTGTTTTCATCTTATTTTTCCTTCCCTTCCCTGATGTTCATATGTTTTGTTTCTTGAATTCCACATATGAGTGAAATCATAATATTTATCTTTATGTGGCTGACTTATTTCACTTAGCATAATATAGTCTTGTTCCATCCACGTTGTTGCAAATGGCAAGATTTCATTCTTTTTGATAACCGAGTAATATTCCATTGTATATATAAACCACTTCTTTATCCATTCCTCAGTCGATGAACATTGGGATCTTTCCATAATTTGGCTATTATTGATAGGGCTGCTATAAACATTGGGGTGCGTGTGGCCCTTTGAATCAGCATTTTGTAATTCCCCCTTTGAATCAGCAATGTATCAGCAATTGTTGAGTCATAGGGTAACTCTATTTTTAATTTTTTTGAGGAATCTCTATACTGCTTTCCAAAGTGGCTGCACTAGTTTGCCTTCCCACCAATAGTGCAAAAGGATTCCCCTTTCTCTGCATCGTCACCATCTGTTGCTTTCTTTTAGTCATTCTGACAGGTGTGAGGTGGTATCTCATTTTGGTTTTGGTTTGTATTTCCCCGATGATGAGTGATGTTGAGCATCTTTTCATGTGTCTGTCAGCCATCTGGATGTCTTATTTGGAAATTTGTTCCAGATAAACAAATTTCAGTTGTATTTTTCTGGATGTTCATGCCTCTCTAACTGTTGGGATGACAGTTTACCTTTGACCCTGCATCCCTGATGAACCAAAAGAAGTTAATTGACTTTCAATTTGACTATTTCTTCCTTTGTAAGGACAGGATATATGTCTTTCAAGTTCTTTACATATCAGAGGTGAAGTTGGAAGATTGTTTTACTTTTTATTAGTGCTATACAAAATAAAAAGTACAAGCCGAGGGTTTGAATATTTGAATTTTTGCTTAAATAAAAACATATATTTGTGCTCCTGTATCTGTTTCTGCTTGACATTACATTTTCTTTATCAAGAAAGTTAGCATAAATTTTACTGCTAAATATATAGATGTAAATATGAAAGGAAAAATCTGAGTGGATCCGTACTGCAGCAACCTAAATGTATTGTTTATTATTAAATAATGCACGCTATTTTAATGTTGAATAACCAATTTCTGTTACATTTGATACCCCAGCATAGCACTGTTTATCAACTATTGCAGCTGACTGACTCATTGGGGATTTACTATACTTACATATTATTTCTGGGGAAACCGGATTCCCAGGAGGTAAAGAGAAAGATTCCCAGAAAATAAACCTACAATTGATGTGTATCATTTAACTATTTAGGTAAACTTTTGGGTTGGTGTAAGAATGTTAAAAAGTATGCCCTGCAGTATAAGAATTATTTTAGAAAGATAGAAGAAAAGTGGATAAATAATAAATTTCAGAAATGATAAAAAAATGAAAAAATAGTACTAAGATGAATTTTAGATTACTGCTATGAAAAAATACAACAGCCCTTATTTTTCTTTTTTTTCAACGTTTATTTATTTTTGGGACAGAGAGAGACAGAGCATGAATGGGGGAGGGGCAGAGAGAGAGGGAGACACAGAATCGGAAACAGGCTCCAGGCTCTGAGCCATCAGCCCAGAGCCTGACACGGGGCTCGAACTCACAGACCGCGAGATCGTGACCTGGCTGAAGTCGGACGCCCAACCGACTGCGCCACCCAGGCGCCCCAACCCTTATTTTTCAAATATGTATTAGGTAACTAATTATGTTTTGCAAATATTATTGTTTTCATAGAAGCTGAATACTTTTTTTTAATGTATTAATTTTTGAGAGAGAGAGAGAGAGAATGAGTGGGAAAGGGGCAGAGAGAGAGGGAGATACAGAATCCGAAGCAGGCTCCAGGCTCTGAGCTGTCAGCACAGATCCTAGGGGTCGGGGGGGGGGGGGGTCGGGTGGTGCTCCAACCCACAAGCCCTGAGATCATGACCTGAGCCGAAGTCGGAGGCCCAACTGACTGAGCCCCTAGAAGGTGAATACTTTAAAAACTCTTCTCTTTATCATCATACAAACTATATATATACTCATGTCTAAGTTGACTGAATCTATTAATGCTAATATTTATAAACAAAATTCACAATTTCTAAATTGACAAACAAGATGTTACCAGGTCGCTCCATTCTAGTCCCAGATGCACCAAAGAATTGGAGACCTGAGACCAAAATAGAGTTTATTGAGTAGATAAATAAGGATACTTGGAAGAGTGAAAGCAGGCCACTGCCCAAGCATGAGTGGCAATGGCACTGAGAAGCTCTAGCTTTATCTTTCTAAGCCTGTTTTGGGTATGTGTACATTTGGCTTTGATTGACATTTTTGATCGACAGCTGGTGGTTGTATAACATTTTGGCTTCTGCACATGTGTCTACCCAGGATGCAGTCTGTTTTAATTGAATTTACTTATGCTTTATGTATTTATCAGTGTCTAGTGAGCTTTTGTTGTAAACTTAAAGGTACTTAAGGACAAGTTGCACCTTTTGTCTGTATGCTCAGCTCTTAGAAGTCCCCTTTTGGCTTTTGAGCCACCTCTGTGGCTAGGCCTTTCCAGTGCTATTAGCCCTTAGGGGAGGCTCTGAAGGTGTGGCTGTTAAACCTGGGGGCAGGTAGGGCACAGAGGGTGTGGCCAGAGCCTTCTTTATAACCTCCTTGCTCATGCCTAGCTAACTGCCCAACACAAATGGAACAACTTTTTAAAATTTAATTCTTTTTATGTGCTGTTGTTTGTGCTTTAAATACATTTTTGTCTCCCTTTTTCCCAGGAGCTTAGCCTTTATATATTGTTATCTAAATATTTTCTCCCAATTACCCACATGTAAAACATGACCTGGATTAGCCCAATCACAGCATCTTCATCTCCTAGTGACATGTTAACATGAAAATTAAATATGTCCATTCAGAGAAAACCATAGAACTTTTGCTTAGAATTATGTTTCAAATATACTTTTCAAGCTGGCAAGGTATGTGGCTGGATATTTGATGGGTGTTCAAATTTATCTTGAAAACTTTAAAGCCAGGAAAAATCAAATTGCTGAAAACAGATTAAATAAATTGGAAAAATCTGGGACTAGAGTGACATCACTGATCACTTGATCTTCTGGGCACACAGATACATTGATCAAAATATCTTATGTATTTTATTATGCATGTTAAGTCAGTCTGAATCAAATTTCTTGTTACCATACATATTTAAATGTAGATTTCCATAAATATAAAATCATGACTTTCTTACAGATGTAAAATGAACATATCTTAAAAGTTTTCTTTAATTATTAATGAAGAAATGAGACAAGTGTTTACATAAAATTTAAAGAATGTAAATTGCAGACACATTTATATGGATGAAGCATATTAAACTAAACATGCTAATGTCTGCCCAATTTTTGTTTGTTTGTTTGTTTGTTTGGGAGGGAGTGTGAATTGCTTCACAGGACAGAATTATTTGCATTGGCATTGCCACTAATTCTCTGTAAAATACCTAGTTTAGTATAATTCAAAGTCAAGGATAGTCTACAAGCAGGTAAACCAGATCATTATAAACAGTGATTGATTCTCCACTGCAGACATTGCAAGGGTAAATGAAAATTATTTCACCTTTTACAAATGTATAGAACATGATCTTTTTCTCCATTCTCTTGAAGTGTTTCCTTGTAGACATAGTGAATCTAACTCTAACATAGTATATGGGGATAAATCTCACTAAAGGTTAACCCCAGTCTCCAGTTTTTACAATGTATATTTAACTCCAAGTTTTCAGGCCAGCTAACCGCTAGATATGTTAAAATGTTGCACCAGAATTAGCTGGAGTCTCGGAGGAGATGTGCAGGAGACTGTTCGGAGGGCTTTGTCTCTTGAGTTTTCATTGTTCTTTCTTCTGCTTTACTGTTTAAATTTGTGTGATAGTCCATCGGCTTTATATAAATGCAAATATGAATATTTACTCAGCAATTAAGTGCTTCTCTGACTCTCTTCCAGTTGGTACAGAAGTGTTTTTTCTTTTTTTTTGAGGAGAAATGTTTTATTTCTACAATACCCAGAAATAATTTTTGCTTATTCCATATTTACTTACATATCTTAGTTGATACATATGCTTTAGGGATTATAATTTTTATATGTCTTAAAAAAATAGAGGTGACTGTAAATCAATTTTGGTCAAATTTTTCAGTTTGATGTAGTTCTTTAAAAATTAATTTACTCTTTTGTTATTCATTAATTATGATGTTCTTATTTTGATTTAATTTTATTGTAATGTACCTTAGAAAGCAATCTTTTTATTTGAGATATTTATATATAGTAATCTGGAATATATACTTACTAAAATATTATATGGTCTATTCCCATTCTAGTCTAAAATTTTGCCTTTTAAAGAAAAAATAAATACTAATTTAATTAAACTTCCAGAAGATTACATGTATTATTCATACTTGAAATAAACCACACTTATTGGTAAAATTTCAGTTGTAATATAGGATAATTAATCAAAAGAAACAAAAACTATGTATATATGTATATACATATCTATAGCTTTTTTTGTTGCAAATTTCACTAAATATCACTTTATTCTTCCTCAGTCATTTGAAAAAGAAATACCTTGTTTTAAATTCTACTTCTATCTACTGAAAAAAAAAAATGATTCTTTGATGTTCATTTGTTGAATTTTCAGAGTTGAGATTGAAAATTTGTTTTATTCCATCCTTTATACATGTTTATTATATTTTATTTTCCATCTGTCCTAAATTTTAGAGATAAATTTTTATAGTCTTTATGGATTTATTCTTGCTATAGTCTCTGTCAAGAATATTTACTCATGTACATATTTATTAAATAAGATTTACATAAAATATTCAGCCATTTGTTTTAGAATTAATTCACTGCTCTTTGCATGTCACACTTTAGATTCTAAGACTTTGCTCTTAAGTTCTTTTTTGTTTTGTTTCATTTTTTGTTTGTTTTCAATTTTTGATCTATTTATTACTCTTAGAAAATCTCATTTTTGGCTGGACTCAGACTCAGAGGTAGAAGCTCTCAGGCCACTCCGTCTCTTGGCAATCTATTCCTGGCATTTTTCTTTGGTCTTCTTCATTCTCAGACAAAAGTTTGGCATATTCTTATTTTTCTTAGTAAGCTAAAAGCAACACACTGATGTTTTCATTGGAGGACACATGGAGTAACAAGACACTGACTCTTGGGTGCTTTGGTTCTAGGTTTCTTACCTTCTTTGTTCAGGGACTTCTGGTGGGCATCATTCTTTAGAGAGATTGAAAAGTGTGTGAATTCTGCTAGCTCTTTGGGATCCCTGGCGATGAGGCACAGTAATATCAGTAAGTCCATGAATATCCTTCTCTCTCCTCTCTCTCTCTCTCTCTCTCTCTCTCTCTTTTAATGACTAAGTTGAGAACACTTAGATTTGCATCCACAATGCAACCCCGAGCAGATTTGCACTTTCTTTGTCCAGTCCTCCTTGGTCAATAGCAGGAATGCCCCTTACTCAGCAGCAGGTGGACATGGCCCTGGGTCTCGATACCTTGCTTCATGAGGAAGCCTTGCTTGTCATTGTCATCACTAATTCAGACCTTGTAACCCTTCCATTCTTCACTCAGAACATCAGCAACAACTTCGGTGGCCATATACTTCCTGTTTGCATTTATCATCTACTTCAATGAGTTTCTGGCAGCTAGGAGCTGAGAATGCTCAGCTTCATTCTAGAGCATCTTACTGCCTCTCAGACACCACAAGAAAAGAGCTTAAATTCTTATTTTTACTTCATCGCACTGGAAAATTGAATTAAAAATTATATTACTTCAAGAGTTCAAAATCTATCCGATATGTTTCCTTTTCATTGATTTTTTTGCCTGCGATATAATGGATCCTATGAATGAATCTACATTAATTATGTCTTTTCAATACAGAAAATATTTCGTTTCATTTGAGTAATAATATAAATACTTGTATGTATAGTAATAAAATGCAACCAGAAAGCTTCATAAGAAAACATAGCCGGCATTCTTTGTGCTCTTCAAGTTTTGCTCTGCAGATGAAACAGAGTTTGATTCTTTTTATGTTCCACATGAATTTTGTTTCTGTATTTTCAATATTGTGCCTAGGTGGCTATTCCTTGTGTTTTGAATTCTCAACAATGAAAAATATGTTGAATTCTCAACAATGAAAAATAAGAAAAATACTTTCTTAAACCACTCAGTATTATTTCCCACATATTTATAACTTCCTTATATTTAATGAACATTTTCATATACCAATCACCAATTTATCACCAAAATACCGTAGTGTCTTTAGTGTAATTAAAATAATTTATAAACTTCATGATTTCTTAAACATATCTTTCCTGCACTTCTCCATTCTTTTGTTTTATTCAAGAATTTTATAGTAAGTATGAATACGGTTTCCAAATCTAAAGCAAGCCTAAACCCCTGGAGTACTCCCTATCCTCACCAGGGAGGGCAAAAACCAGGCTTGAGCTTTCATTCTTAACCGAGATAAATTTTAAGAATGAAAATTCCTTCTATCTCAATAAATATTCAAAGAAGAAATTATTTGTCTTGTGATGAAAACAAGCATGCATGTAGACATCCTCAACGAGATCCAATTTAATATTAAATAATAAAGCAGGAATGAGTGGTTATAAAGAACCCAGTGGACATACAGAATATAGATAATATAAGAGAAGGTATAAAGAACTCAATGGTTGGATTGAGAAGCAGAATAATTGCCAAAGAAACGGTTAATGACCTAGAAGATCAGCTGGAGGAACGTGCCCGTATAACATCAGTAATCAAAAGAGATGGCAGATCTAAAATGAAAAAAAAGACATTATGAAGGAATATATATCACAAAAATAGGCATGATTCAAGCCAACTGAATTCCAAAATGTTCTGCCTATTAAATATCATTCGTCTAAATACATCTAACTTGACCAAGTCCTAATGCATAGAAGGTATCAAAAGATGTCTCCATATTAGTCACAGCTATCGATTCTATCTGTTGGATTGATGCCCTGGGAGCCCTTCAGGTTTGTTGCATCGGATTGGGGAAGAATGATTGTGAACAGTCAGTAAGATTTGCACTCATATTGAAATAATGACCAGCAACATTCAACACAAAGTGAAACATATCCAATATGTTGCCTTTTACATTTTAAGAATTCCTATTAGAATCTCACCTGATTTCTTTGTATAAATTGTCATTCAACTCTATAAATTCATAAGGAACTGTAAGAGACCAATATAAAATAGTCTTGGAAAAGTAGAACTAAGTGGGATAACTCAGAATTCCCAATTTCAAAGCTTACTACAAAGAAAGATTTATCAATAAAGTTGTGTATTGACACAAAGAAATTCATATACACTAATGAAATAGAATTAATATTACAGATATAAATCATACTCTTCTGATCTTCTAATTTTTGACAAGGTTGCCAATTTAATTCAATGTGAAAAGAATAGTTTTATCAAGAAATCATTCTGGAAAACTCAAAACAGTTCATGTGAAAAATGAATTTGACCCTTATGTCAAACCATATATAATAATTAACTCAAAATGGGTCAAAAACTGTAAAACTCTCAGAAGAATACATAGGGTTAAACATTTATGATCTTGGATTTGGCAAAGGATTCTTACATATGACACAGAAAAGTACAAGCAAGAAAAGACAAAATAGAGTACTTCTTTAAAATTCAAACTTATTTTTCAAAGGACACCATCAAGAAAGTTAAAAAAATACAACCTGTAGAATGGGAGAAATTACATATCTGATAAAAAGCTTATATATCTAGAATTTATAATGAATCCTTACAACTTAATATAAAAAGACAAATAACCAAATTAAAAATGGACAAATGATCCGAACAGTCATATTCAAGAAGATATATAAATAACCAATATGTACATTAAAAGCTTCTTGACGTCATTACTCGTCTAAAAACGCACGTCAAAACCACGAGATAAAACGTATCCATAAGAAAAGCTAGAAAAAAACGTCAGATAACAAGAGTTGGCAAGGATGTAGAAAAATTAGAACCCTGTACATTGCTGGTAGGAATAAAAAAAAAAATTATCCTAATGCATTGGAAAAGTCTGGCAGTTCCCCATATGGTTAAATATAGATTTACCGGGGCGCCTGGGTGGCTCAGTCGGTTAAGCAGCCGACTTCGGCTCAGGTCATGATCTCGCGGTCCGTGAGTTCGAGCCCTGCGTGGGGCTCTGTGCTGACAGCTCAGAGCCTGGAGCCTGTTTCAGATTCTGTGTCTCCCTCTCTCTGACCCTCCCCTGTTCATGCTCTGTCTCTCCCTGTCTCAAAAATAAATAAAACATTAAAAAATTTTTTTAAATATAGATTTACCTTATGGCCCAGCAATTCCACTCCTACATATATACCCAAAAGAAGTTGAACTCCTAAACCAAGAGTAATTAAAATATGTGTTCACACAGAAAATATCAGTATTTATAGCAGCATTGTTCATAATAGCCAAAAGTGGAAAATAGAATGGCTATTAATGGATGAATAGATCAACAAAATATGAGATATGCATGCAATGAAGTATTATTCAGCTGTAAAAGGGAATAAAGTACTGAAACATGCTATATCATGGATGAACCTTGAAAAAAAAATCACCTCATGGCTCTGACACTAGAGTAGAAAAGTAAACTACTGTCAGAGCCATGAGGGTATTTTTTTTTCTTTTTCTTTTTCTTTCTTTCTTTTTTTTCCTTGGCTCTTTCTCGCAAAAAGCTAATGGAATTCCTGGAGGTAAAACCCACGAAGGCATGAGTATGTGAAGGGTGCTATGGTTGTACTCCCATGGAGTTTTTCACTCCCATGCTAGCGACACTCTGCCTCCAACAATTCATAGAGAATTGCCACTGAAGTGTTCTTAACAATTTATGGCTCCAGAGGCTTCTCTGTTCCAGGTAAGCAGGTCTCAGCTCTAATCCTCAATCTGCTGATAGTTCCAAGAAAAATGTTGATTTTTAAAATTTTTCTCAATTTTTTTTTCATGTAATAATGGGAGTGACAGATTCTAAGCTCTTTACATGTCAGAGCTGAATCAAATAAGTATTTGTTTATCTGTTGCCTGAACTTCAACAACAGCCCACTAAGTGGTCTATCTGATTTTACTCTTCCTATCTACCCTAATTTTACCACACAGAACCTAGGATTGGCTTTCAGAATCAAAAATTTCCAATAGATTCCCATCGCATCTACAATAAATACAAAATATTTTCTGCAGTCTTCAAGTCCTCCATGACCAGGTGTCCTCAAATTCATTCCCTATTTGTTTTGCCATTCGCCACAACACTGTCTTTTTTGTTAAATGAGCCAAACTTGTTCCAAATGTGGGACTGTTACTGTACTTTATGTTTTCTCCACCTTCAATTCTGTCATTATAGCTCAGTCCTTCATTTCATTTAGGTTTCTCAAAAATTGTCTTCATCACCATAGTCCTTGCTATCAGTTCTATCTAAAATCAACACTCAAGTAAACCCACTGCATTAATTACTCCTTTATTTTTCTTCATCATATTAACACTATCAGAAATTAAATGATATAATGAAGTATCTATGTATTTTATATGGACTCTAAAATATAAGCTCCATGAGGATAGTATTTGTTCACTTGTTCACGACTTGTTCAGTTGTTCACTACTGCAAATGTGGTATGTGTGACAGAGGGTAGGCAATCAATAGCACTGGTGATATGAATGAGTAAATCTCTGATATCCAGAGTAGTGTGCTTTAAAATGCTGAATGGTCAATGAAATTGATGAGAACGTAAGATCAGTAAAAGGCCTTTTTATGTGTAATATTCTGAATTTTCTATGATGAACGGGTTTTTAAATTATCCATCCCTCCCTTAGTGTCTCTGTTTCTTATTATAGGATTTGGACCTTTATAGTAATATCACAGGTCTTAACTAAAATGGGATTGTAAAAATACAGGGCAACACAAATGTGGATTAAATAAATGTAAAGTATCCTACTACTCCTTTGAGGCAGGTTTTTCAGTTATTTTTCTATCATCTTCTATACATTATTGAATTAGTAAAGGATTCTGAGATTATGCAACTTAAATTTTTTTAATGCTTATTTATTTTTAACAGAGAGAGAGAAAGAGTGCAAGTGGGGGAGGGGCAGAGAGAGAGGGGGACACAGAATCTGAAGCAGGCTCTAGGCTTTGAGCTGTCAGCACAGAGCCCAACTTGGGGCTCAAACCCATGAACTGTTAGATCATGACCTGAGCCCAAGTCAGACACTTAACCGACTGAGCCACCCAGGTGCCCTGAGATTATACAACTTAAATTGGCCTTGTCTTTCTGTTAGCCTATCAACATTAGGAAAAATATTTTCAAATTCCACCATCACATTCAATGAAGAAAGTATGATTGGTCACATTTTAAAATTATATAATGAACTTTATTTTATAGATATGTCTCATATAATTAGAACCCTGAAAGGAGACTTTCAAATGTTGAAATATTGGATGTGGAAATTTTTTTGCAATTGTTGGAATTATTATTTCTTCCCACCCAGGGAAGTCACAGTATGCCAGGGAATTTGATTATTTTAATTCCTTAGAATATATTGTTCTGCCTTTAGACACCAGTATTACTTCATTTATGCCTATCCCATTAAAATTTATGGTTGATTCATCAGTTTTACTTAAATTATAATAATATGTCATATGTCATACCCTTAGAATATTCCATTTTCTGATACGGTAAAGAAACAGTATTATTCACGCCTTCTTTTCTCCACCTCATTCTTGAATGACCCACAGAACTCTCATACAAATTGACAGACCTGTCAAAATGAAATTAATGTCAGGGGGAAATTTAGGGAATATTAGGAAGTAGATGGCTTGACATTTATGTCATAACTGGAACTCCAAGAAGATGGAAGAGTCCCATAGATAGAACCCATAGAGAGGGTGGGAAGCTTTGTTTTAGATAATCCTTTTCATTCCTTCTGGTAGCCACTGGGGGGTCATTCAGACATCAGCCAGCTGAACACCTGGCAGATTTAGCAGATTGGCCTCTGATGTCTTTTTGAGCCTTAGCAGTGTGCTAATGGTTGACAACATGAACATGAAGACTGGCTGTCATCTTAATATTCTCTTTGACCTACCAACTTACATATTTCAAGAATTAGAAATATATAATACAACATTTCTATGATATTTTTAATGTGTGTAAGATCAATCCAAATATTAGTTGAGAAATTTGAACTAGTCTTTTAAAGTTCTCTATTAATTTATAAAGTTACGAAAATGAATCTCCCAACCATTGGGGGAATATGTTAATTTCTCTTTTATTCCTTTAGAGATAGGTAAGAGCTTTGCTGGAGGGCAGCAGCTAAGAGTGAATTAGAATTGCATAATGACTATTCCATTAAGTTTCCTTTGATGCTTTGATTTTAATTCTTCAATATTAATATTGTTTTTTGATGTTAAAAAAGGAACTAAATTTTGCTTGGAAAATCCTGCCAGAATATCTGTCTTTGCATGTAGTCCAGCATGGCAAATTGGATAACTAATTGATCAGTGTGAAATAAATGTAACAGGATGTTTGGACAATGACTACATTCATTAGTTACATTAATAAAAATAGCCACAAGAATTTACATATGTCCTTTTCTATATCCATTCATCAGAAAATTGGTACCTCACACCATCCAATTCAATAATTCTCATTTTTAAAATTTTGTATAGGCGAGCTACAAATATGAGTTTGCCTTTTCTCATTTCCACCAAATACAATGTCACAATCCTGGCATTAGTTTTGAATAGCTGAGAGAGACATAAGAAAAATTGAGATATGATTTCCTGAGTTGAGATTGTGATATGTCCCCAATTTTAAGCAGGTCATACTTATTTCAATTCTGGCTTTGACATACTTATTGGTGGTTTGATGTTGAACAGTTTATTTAACCTACCTTAACCTCAGTTACAAATTTCATTTGTAAAACACATAATGTGAGTCTAGTATTCAGAGTTTTTGGCAGGCTCCAGTGAGATTAGTATGGCAAAATAAGCACAAAATCAGGCACTTAGAACTCAAATCACTGCGTAATGATTGTTAAATGGGTTTATTTTATGAAAATTAAAAATGAGAATTAACAAACTAATTAGCAAATTATTGAGCAAAAAAAGTGGTTTTTACATGTCAATAACTAGGCATTACAGTTAGATTGTATATAACTACATAATCATATGTGTGTATAGAGAATACACAATCCTGGAAAAGTGAAACAAGTCACTTTCAAAGCTACAAATGGAAAATTATTGTATTTAAGTTTTATCTAATCAACACATGTAAACCCGAAACAAAGCCTGTTACACATTTTGATATGCTACGTATTGTGATTTTTATGATTTCTTATTAGAAGCAGAATTAATTTCACAAGTCTTTCATTTGTCTCTATATTTCTTGGCTAGTCAAAGGGTATATCTTTTCTAATATACTTGTGAGCATGCATGATTACTTCACATTAAATAAATATTTTACTACAGATATTGGCACTTTTTTGTGTGCTAAATTGACACTTTTTTGTCCCACTCTCAAGATTTGTTTAGACTATTGAAATTTCTAAGTAGATTTTCCTTTCCTGACAATCTATCAATATCAAATGGAAATACTGATTTATGCTTTTTGTGAAATGGTCAGGACATATTGGTTAGAAATATAAGTATGTCTTCATTTATGTAAATTTAAACTTTACATGACCTTAACTTGTGCCAATAATATGCCATATATTTCATGAAGAAATCCATTTATTGATTATACAGACTTATTTATATGATATTAGATGACACTTAATTTTAAAATAAAGTATAAGGCCTGAAAAATTTCCCCTGTGCTGTATGAAGACATGAAAGTAGGATCATTTTTCCATATCTGGATTTTTACTAGTCTCAGCATGCAGGTTTGCCTTTGATGCTTAGTTCCTTATCTCATTCTGTCTGCTGATTATTTTTAGAAAGTAGATATTACTTAATGACCTGGAAACAATGTGATTTATTTTTCTCCAACAGTAGTATTTTACCAAAATATGAGCAAATTTTAGGGTCCATCAAAATGAAATGAGTTTGTGGGTGGTGAAAGGTGATATTTTGACCGGCAAATAATTTTTCCCATGTGTTGATGGAATATATAAAAATTCAATTCTTTTCTGTTTAGCTATTGATTATACTCCAGTCTTTTAGGGCCCTGATAATAATTAGTCTTTTATCTATTGGTAATTAACAAGGCAAAATTTAAAAACTGCTAGTATGTAGGGAAAAACATACTATGTTTCTATTCTAATTGACTTATATTCATTTATCTTATTGATTCAACTATCTTTTACTGAGTGACCATATATTCAACTATATTTTATTGTATTTTTACTGAGTGATCACTCTGAGGCAGGCAATGTGACAAGTATCTACTGTTTGTAGGTGACAAACAATCATGCTTTGGCAAAGCGCTTCTTACCAAAATGGAATTCAAGAACGAATGGGAAGTTAGCAAACCATTGATGTAATAAACTCCACAATAGAGATATATACAAATGTCTTATTCTGCTCATGTTGCTGTAAGAAAATACCATAAGACCAGGTGGCATAAAAAATAGGAATTTATTTTCTCACAGGTCTGGAGGTTGAGAGGTCCAAGACCAAGATGTCAGCTGATTCTATTGCTGGTTTGCAAGTAGCCATCTTCTTGCTGTGCCCTCATATGGCAAAGAGAAAAAGAGCTCTGGTCTCATCATGAAGGTCTGACCTTCATGACCTTATGTAAAACCTAATTACCTGAAAAAGCCTCACTTCTTAAAGCCATAATACTGAGGGTTAGGGCTTCAGTATATGAATTCTAGGGGGTGGGGGCATGGTTCATTCAGTCCATAACAAGTTACCAGTGGGATCCCAGAAAAAAAGAACACTTCACACAGGTTTTAATATATCAGCCAGATGTTTTGGAAATAGAGGGGGGTTTATGGGCACACCCAGAATGGCCTGATAATCCACATAGAAAAAATAATTGAACAGGGGCACCTGGGTAGCTCAGTAGGTTAAGTGTCCAACTTTGGCTCAAGTGATGATCTCACGGGTTTGTAAGTTCGAGCCCTGCATGGGGCTTGCTGCCATCAGCTAGGAGCCTGGAGCCTGCTTCAGATTCTGTGTCTCCCTCTCTCACTGCCCCTCCCTAGCTCGTGCTCTCTTTCTCTCCCTCTCTCTCTCTTTTAAGAAAATAAATAAACATTAAAAAAATTTTAAGTAAAAAAATAATTGAACAAATGGAACAGACATGATACTGTGTGGACTGTTCAAGGAATAAAGATGATTTGGTATGTCAGGAGCTATTTATGCATCGGTGAGAGTAGTGGCAAGTTTTTTGAAAGGGAGCCCTCACTGTGATATTATATGGATAATACCTTTGTGTATTAGTCTATTTTCAAATTTCTTCAGTTATCTATTAATGAAATTCTGGTTTTTCTTTGGAGGAATTTGAGTAAGAAGAAGATCTTTCAACTGTTTCAAAAATGAAAATCAAACAACTTATTTTTGTTATCAATTTCCATGTGCAATTGGGTTATAATATAGATTTGCTCTACCCCATTAATGGACAGTGGGGGAATGCTTCAGCCATGCTTAATTACATGGCAATAAGTTAGACCTCTTTAGGTTTCCAATACACTTACCTCTTATGTTAGGCAGAATTATTAGATGGCCCTTCAAGATCCCCTTTTTCTGGTGTACATGAACTTTCTCCAAGTTACTAAATCAAACTGGATTAGGTGCTGGTATGAAGAGATTTTGAGGACATCTTTAAAGTCACAAATCAGTTAATGATAAAATGGAATATTATCCTCAATGGGTCTAACCTAATTAGAGGAGCCCTTAAAAGAGACTTAGGTCCTCCTAATGAGAGAGATGCAAAACATGAGAAGGAATTAATAAGAGCCAGAGTCTCTATTTCTGGTTTTTAATGTGGAAGGGCTTATATGGCAAGGCAGTCTCACAAATGCCAGAAACTAAATTTTGACAACTTGAATGAGCTTGCAGTGATTCTTCTCATTGCCTTAAACAAAACAAAACAAAACAAAACAAAACAAAACAAAGAAAACAAAACAAATTAAAAAAAAGGGCTGGACTGTGTTCTGATTTCAGCCTGTGTGTCTTTGAGCATAGAACCTAGTTATTCTGTGACCAGATTCTTGACCTGCAGAAACTATGAGATAATAAGTGGGTGTTGTTTAAACCTCTAAAGTAATACTTTCTTGTCATGCAGCAATAAAATCCTAACATACTTGTCTGCATTACTTGCAATGTTTATGTTAGGAATGATCTTTTTTTTTTTTTAGCAATGCCTGGAAAATTGAATTTTTGCTTATATAGAACTTATTGGTAACAAGTTCATTACTAAGTTTAAGCTAAAAATATTAGAGATATACTAGGATCATTTCATAACGAATAGAATTTTGACTTCATGCGTTATGCTATTTATTTCTTTTTATCCTAATGACCAACATAATTAATTAGTTACTTGCTACTTAGGAACCTCATTACTATTTAGAATGTTCATCACTATTTATGTATTAAAAACTACATTAGCACTAATTACTATCAATCCCTACTGATAGTAACCCCTTGGTAATTAACTGACAAAGTAAAAATCAATACTACAAAATCAGTTAGTATTTAATTGCCAAAAATACCAAATATCAAAATATCACTTCAAAATACATAATGGATGAAACTACCTTGACTTCAAAAAGGAACTTAGCTACTATTTTGCAGGAGACATAGATAGGGAAACAGTTGTAATCTGTAGCTAAATATACTCCCTTTATCTCTTTCCACTCATATGCAGTTGTGTTGACAGTCTCCCCAACGGAAGATGTTATTATTTAGTGCTTATTGTGTATTCACCACTAAGAAGAATTAGCTTTGTTTCAGAACTTAGAAACTAATCAGGATACTACAGTGAGCGAGGGGAGGATTGGGGGACATGGGGGAATTGGTCCCACAGTAAACTTTCAAGTCCACATTTCTATTTGTCCTGCTTAGACAATGTAAATAAACTGTGCCTTTTACTTACCGGCCTGGACTATATATTGCAATCTTGTTTAAATAGATTTCTACCTCTTCTCTATGTAAATTCATGCACTGTGTGCATGTCTGGTACTCTGATTCTCCAGAAAATGGTTTCACTTCTGCTCTACTCATATCTTCCTCGATTTCTTCTAATATTAGTAAGATTTTTAGAGGTAGTCTGCTTGCAGATTTAAATACAGTTTCAAATGTTATTATTTATGGGCTCAGCTACTGCTGAAACACAAATTATGTAGCATTAATTTTCATTGCAAAATCTCCTTTGTTATCTATCTAGATATTTGTACCCTGAATTATAAACTGGGTGAAAAACAACTTGAGTGAGTGTCCCTTGAATCTTGCTCCATTCACTGGTAATTAATATGCCTGCCTATTTCTGCTCTAGTCATTGGCTTCAAATAAATCTTTTCTCTGATCTCTAAGTAGTAGAAGGAAATATCTGTCTTTTCTTTCCCAACCACCCTGGTCGAAATAAAGGATTCCAAGAAAAAGAAAGTTAGAATGATAATTTTTTTTTTTTGATATGGTCTTTGAACTTACTACTTTTTCAAAAAATTCTAATTACCCATTTCAAGCAATAAGATAAAGGGGCAATGCAATTGTATTTACCGGGTTGAAACAGAAACACACATTTTCATTTTAGTTAAATGAGAAGAAAAGTTAATCTTCACACTTCTAAATCCTCTGTGATATGCTGAGAGTTATACTTACACAATGCAAACACAAACAAAGGAAGTTGAAAATTTTGGTCATAAAGGTTGTCAATCTTCATGATGATTTCAAAAAATGTTTTTGAAAAATAAATATAAAGGTAATCAAATACGCTCTCCAAAGCTATTTGTAGTTTTATATTCTGATAGCCTAGTAGAACTGTTTAAATAAAATTAATTCTTGGAAAATTGAACTCAGTCTAGTACCAGATAACCAACTGTAGTTACTTTATTTCAATTACTTCAACATAAACTTATAAATTCATTCTAAATCAAAAGAGGTTATGAAATGTTGGGTTAATGTTTAACTAAAATGTTTAATAATACATGATATTTTATTTGCAGTTATAATTGTTTAGAGTTCATATTTGGTCTCTTTCATACGTATACTTCAAATTATACCTAAATATCTTTCACATTATATATAAAATATATAATATTTGGATTTTTGTATATATAATTTTTGAATGTCTTTTGACATTTTTTGAAATGTTAAACACTTAAATAATGGTTTGTTTTGTTTTGTTTACCAGTCCTGTACATCTTGCATATAAGACATATTGCCTTATAACAGACATGATCTTTTATTTCAAAAAATATTAATGTATCTGTTAATATATTTTTAAAATGTTTGTATATTCATAATTCAAATTGGCAATCAGTTTGACTCATAATATTTATAAAAATAGAGCAATATAGTTATTAGTTTTTTATTTACTCTCCAAATCATTAATATGTTTCTCACAAAACTTAAAATAATCTCAGTAGTGCACCTGCTGATACGATTGTCAAATGTAAATGTTACTCCCAAAATTGTCAGTATATTTCTTCTAACAGATACATTAAATTAAAGTGAATATCAATTAAGTGTAAGGAGCAAACACATATTTTCCAAGTTACTATTTTAATCCCCACTCAAGCTTTTAGTTTATGTCATGCTCTTTTTCCCCATCCAAAGGACTGAACATTCCTATTGTCCCTATTTTACAAGTCTCATTTTCAGCTGAAAATTCATTATGTTGCCATGTCCTTATGACTTTTGATTTTCATTAGAGATCATTATACTATGGGGAAATAAACATATCTCAGAGACAATATAAGTAGGGTCTTCTCAGCTTTGATTACTTAGTGTTGTGTTTTTAAATTAATGTCTAAACACTGAGATCAATTAACATTTTTGAAGAAAGTATTTTCTGCACAACAAATTGCATTTAAATTGTCTTGTGGGAAGTTCATTGTCATAAAGTGTAATTTAAGAAAATTCCTGTCACTCCTTGGTTATGATAAAATGGAAAGTCTGATAAACATTAACCCCTACAAATAGATAAGAAAAAAGGAAATGAAAGTTCTCTTTAAGGTGTTGAAATGTTTTAGAATCGATTTTCATGTCAGATGATTAATGTAATAACATAAAATAAGGCAGAATGCTTAAGGAATAATAAAGAGAAAATAACAGTGAGTGCCTTGCGTCTCTGGAACATTTTGTACAGTGGCTAACATAGCTTTTTCTTAGGTAGTAATAATGCTAACACAAAATTCAAAGAGTGCTTTTTTTTCAGATGGATGAGATCAAGTAGAAACATATATTTCACATATTTGGTTCAGATAATGAAACACTGAGAAAATAAAAACAAAACCACTTCACTTAGCTGTGTGTGAGTTCAATTTGGGAAACAGCCACTGGTCCTAGGCTCCAATGAGCAGATGGTTCAAACACATCTGGTAGTTTAAATAACTCAGGAAATGGACACTTTAGCTTTTCACATCAAACCTATCGTCACTTTTGAATCCCAAGTTGTGGTCTTTTTTTTTTTTTAACTTTATTTATTTATTTTGAGGAGGCTGGGTGGGGAGGCAGGGGCAGAGAGAGAGGGAGAGAGAATCCCAAGCAGGCTCTTCGCTGTCATTGCAGAGCCCAATACTGGCTCTGTCTCACGACTGTGAGATCATGACCCGAGCCAATATCAAGAGTCAGACGCTTAACTGATTGAGCCACCCAGGTGCCCCTGCAGCTCTGATTATAACTGTGAAAAGTGCTTTTTCCTCCAGTGACATGAGTAGATGCTGAAAACAACACCGAGGATGATGCTGAATGACACACTGAAAAATTAACCCGAATATCAGCCCAATGACTCAGCTTTGGGTCGACTTCCGATGAAAGCACTTAGAACTCCACTGTAAGGGCAGATGACAAAGGTGAAAGTGAATAACATCCAATAATTAAGAAGCAGAGCTAATATTAAAAACCAAATGCACATAAAACTGCAACATCCTCTCTAAAGCTGACAGAGAATTAAATACATCATGTTATCATTGGCACCAGTGATCAGGAAGTGCAGGTATCATCTGGATCATTAGAGATTCTTAAAATGCCTTAAACAATTCCACTTATACGTTCATCATGTGCTTAGAGTTTTTATTCATAAAGTGTACCTGGGTAAGGTGCATCTTTTGTAGTTTACCCCAACAAATACACAGTATTGTTAGCTCTTTATGCCCTAATCTAATAAGAGTCAAGATTCATTCCACGCTTTGGAACAGGGGCGTGGTAACTTCTAAGCAGTACCTAAGTATGTGAGTTTTGGATTTGGCTAAATTGTGTTGTTAAAGGTGAAACTGGATATATCCCAAAATATTATTTTTAAATGGGGAATATTGAGTACTTATGCATTTTTAAAGGATTTGATCTTAAATCTCTGAATGATGAAGTCTAATATTTAATCAGAACAATTAGAATTTTAGAGGAAGATCTATAATTCAGGAATAAAAGCATATGAAAAATATTTTGCTAAAAATATGAAGACAACATTTCTGCTTCTAAATAAAAATACTGAGAAAAGAGTTATTTTAAATATAGTAATATATATTTTAGTAACATGAATGCTAAAAAATGAAAAGTTCAGTGGAGATTAAAGACCTGAGTTAGAATCACAGATCTGTCCCTAATGTGCTTGTATAAAACTTTGCAATTTAATTAACTTCTCTGTACCTCAGGATTATTATTATTTTAAATGGTAATGAGAATTCTCACTTCAAACATTTGTTGTGAGTAATTCATGAGCTCATGTAGGAGAAAAATCCTGGTGGATGATGAACATATGAAAGCATGCATTTGTTTCCTCTTACAAATCTATGATGCTGCCTTAAAGTCACTTTTTAATTAAAAATCATAAATATAAGAAAGGTAAAATTAAATTAAATTAAATCGAAGAGATTTGAAATAATCCTATATATGCATGCATAATAGAAAATAGATTATTAAAATGAAAACACACAAAAATAGTTGCTGTATTTTTACTCAGTTTTCTCTATATCATTCTGTATGTAGTCATTAGAAAGGCTAAGGAAATTATTTATTTGTCCTATATTAATTTTAAAATATAACACAAAAGGTGAATAAAATATTATTTACTACAAAATATTGTGACTATAACTTAAATTTTTTTGAATTCAGATTTTTATTTGTAACATTTCCCTCTTGAAAGTTGCAATTTGACCCTACTGGAGTACTGTATTTGTGGAGTTTACATCTAATGGGTACAGTTTTATAGATATGTATCAAATCTGGAATGGATTAGAGAATACTTAGCTCTATCAATATTCCAACTGTCTTTCTCATAGATATTAATAAACTGGTTCTATTATGTATATAGACAAGCAAAGAACTAAAATTTCCATGACAATTTGAATGAAAATAAAATGAGAGTACTGTCCTACCAGAAACCAATAAAAACACAGGGTTAATTTAGACCTCCTGCAGACAAATTCGAACCAGAGTAAGTGTTCATTTTACTTAGTATAAAATGTTGCTCATTTCATAATGGAAGTGGTCCAGTATAATCAACCTACCTCCAGGTATCAGGCTCATCACCCCCAGAATGGTGTCTTATTGGGGGCTGACTTTTGGTCTTTGCCGCTGACAGATTAGGCCCTTGGCATTCAGCCTTGGTGAGTGAAATTCCATGTAGCTGAACCTATGCATAACTTCCATTTTTGCTACCATTTCCACTTTCCTCATCAACCCAGTGGGCAATGACAGAGGAAGCTGGGAGAAGAGGCCATTTGGTATCCACAAAATGGATCACCTTAATCGCTTGATAACTAAAATTCTTTCTTGCTGAGTTCAACTTTAAAAAAAAATTTAATGTTTATTTATTTTTGAGAGAGAGAGAAAGACAGAGCATGAGTTGCGGAGGGGCAGAAAGAGAGAGAGGTAGACACAGAATCTATAGCCTGACACCAGGCTTTGAGGTGTCAGCACAGACTACGAAGTAGGGTTCGAACTCATGAACCCGCGAGATCATGACCTGAGCTGAAGTTGGACGCTTAATTGACTGAGCCACCCAGTTGCCCCAGTGAATTCACCTTCTGATAAGTATTTACAAACAACACAAACATCTTCATTTTTCCCCATTCAAAGCCATTCCATGTAATATAACTCTTCTCCAATTTCTTTGTCATATATTTTCCAATCATGTTCCTTCCAAGTCCCTGACTAACCAGCCAAGCATAAATCATAACATAAACAAATACATAAGTG
This sequence comes from Panthera uncia, assembly GCF_023721935.1. NCBI lineage: Eukaryota > Metazoa > Chordata > Mammalia > Carnivora > Felidae > Panthera > Panthera uncia. The sequence continues at coordinate 57,347,975 of NW_026057576.1, forward strand.
CACATCTGGTTATTTCTCATTCAAAGCAAAGTGAAGAAGCAGGAATCCTGCCTGAAGTTTTGGCCACTGGGAGGCTTTCTCTCCCTACTGTCCTTCAGCAATATCTCAGAGAGGAGCTACAGTGCTCCAGCTATCCATCTTCAGGTGGTGCCTACAATCCTGTGGAACTGATCTGTAAACCAGGCTAAAGTCTTCTTTAACTCTGTCAACTGGTTGTAGGGAACTCTCCATGAAATCCTAAATGTAGGGGGGAGGGCAAGACTTTTAACAAAAATGAAAAAAAAGGTGTTATTCAAGAATCATACCAAGGGTATTTCCTAACAACACACAAGAAAAGCAAAGGGCCCTTCAGATGGGGCTGAGCAGAGAAGTTTTTATGGGAAGCAAATAGTTCAAGAATGCTAAGGCTCAATGAGGTATCAGTAAAAATACTAATAAAGATAGATTATTGGAAAGAGTCATCCCTGAATTTTGAAGGAGGAATCGGATATTAGGCATGCATGCGTATGAATAAAGGTAAGTTAACAAGCTTCTGATTTCCCAGTATTTCTGAAATTTTCTGACAGTAATGTTTAAAGGGAAATATGTTTTATAAGAGTTAAAGGAGTTTAATGTGTGGAGACTGGAATGGGATTGGAAGCTAGAAGAAATTCTGAATGAGGTATAGAACTACAGAGATTAGTTTGGACTCTTGTCGCAAATAGGCAAGAGGGCCAGAAATATATACCACAGCTGCAGCATTTGGAGATATTGGAAAATGAGAAAACATTGGTAAAGGTATAAATTCAGGGATGATCCTTGCAAAAAAGTGGGAATGATTTCCAGTATCCTCGGTTGGCTTTTATTTGTTTTTTTGTTTTTTTGTTGTTTTGTTTTGTTTTGTTTTGTTTTGTTTGCAGAGAAACTGAACAAAATGCTAATTGCATTTAAGATACCAAAAGGAGAAGAGACAAGTTTGTAAATGAAATAATGGAATAAAGATTTAGTAAATCTTTTCAAATCTTCCTTGCCAGATGCAGTGCTCTACTGATGGTTCATGGTATGCATTGAGTTGTTGAGCCTCATGAAGCTCATTGCCCTTATATTGCCTAAAAAGAAGAAAGTGTATACCGTCATATGATATTTAAAGGCAAATTCTGTTAATTATAATAATGCTATAATTTTGTATTAATTGATTTATATTATCTATCATGCAATGGTTATTAAATTATAAACAATGAAATAATTGGCACACAATTTTACTTACTAAAATTTAGATTGTAAACTTCTATCACTGAGATTTGAGTTCAGTTGTTAAGATAAAAAATACAATTTGCTATTTAAATTACAACTTTCTAGAAAGATTGATTGTTTCATCAAGTATGGATGGGATAATCCATACTCATTGAAGAACACAAATATTTCCAAATGACTTATTTGCATTTTAAGTTTAATTCTGTGTCCCTATATTACAAGGGAGGTGCTGACATTTTTAAGCCTCACTGATCTTTACAGCTCTTCTCCTAATATATTAACCATAAACAAAAAGTCATTAAGGATATGGTAGCTGAAGTTCAAATTACTTTTTTACCTTATTTAAAATTATAGCTTCAAACTGAATGTTTATCGTATTTTTATTAAATATGTATGTTATATGTTCCAAGAATCACAATAATCATCATATATTTACCCGTCTATATTGTTGAAAAGCAAAGTAGCTATGTGACATTAAGCAAGTTGATTAAAGCCTTTGAGCCACTCTTTCCAAATGCTTAAAATAGTGATAATAAGATACCTACCTGTCTTATAGGATAATCCTGAGAATTAAAAAAGTTAGTATTTGTGAAATGCTAAGAAGTGTGTCTAACAAATGTTAGGCACCAAATGCATTTAAACAGACAAACCAAATTATTTGAAGACGCTTTTAGGTTTCAAGTATTTACGTAGCAAATCAACAACACTCAATTTACCAAGATGAAAATCATCCATACTTTCCATTTTCTATAATTATGTTGTCAATATGCATCTATTATGATATACTTATTATATTATACAAAATATGAAATTACATTCCAATCACTTACAAACCAGGTTCTTAGTATCTGTATTTTCTAAATGTAACTTGTATAACATAATATTATCTTGGGAAAAAAACAAGATATGGTAAAATTGAGTAATTAAGAATGTTTTTCGTTAATTAGAAATGTTAAGCCCAATTAATTTCTCTTCATGGGGGAAATCAGAGTTGATAAAAACTGTGACTACCTTTTATTAATTTGGGAAGGATGAAAGAAACTTTTTGTTTACCATGTACTTGTTTATTTTCATTTTCCTATTTAACTATAAGACCATATTATTGAGCACTGTCTACATGCTATAAAATTTGATCACTGGTCCACATAAAGGATATATTTTAATATAATAATATAATTACTAAAATTAACATATTAATCTAAGCCATCCATTTACTGTCCATGACACGATGTTAGACCTGATTCCTTTTACTTAACCAAATTTTGCTCACAGTAAGGGTATTTATATACACACATATGTTTTATAAGGAAGGCCTATATGGCCACATCTCTCAGGATCTATTTGAACCAAGGATCAAAGTGCCTTCAGGGAATGTGTGAAGAAAAGAGAAAACCATGATTCACAAAGTTTGCTGAGGACAATAGGCCAGTTTGAAATGGTATATAACAAGGGAGGTTACCTTAAAAGCTTTTGGTTTGCTGTAACTTTAAACTTACATTGAAATTTTAAGACTAGTACAATAATTTTTCACTCACCCATTATCCAATCATATAACGTTTAACAGTTTGTCTCAGAAGTGCTCAGAAGTGCCCAAGACATAACACCCCTGGAAGTGAAACATCTACAAATTGGAGACTGGAACTGATGAACCAAATCCTCCCCATCAGTTTCTGGAAAACCTCAGGGATTCTTAGAGGCTATCTCAGGTAGATCTACCAGTCAGTTACACTTGGGGCAGACATCTCACCTCTGTAATGTATCTGTTCTGACTTTCTGTTCCTTGCTTTGTTCACCCTGTTCTCCCTTGTTGTATTTCTTAACAGAGTATTTACGAAGAAGTCATTGCCTCAAGCTCCACTTTGTGCACAACTACCTCAGAAGTTATGAAAGCCTTCGCAAACATTTTTAACTGGCTTGGATGTAATAAGCATGAACAATTGTAGTTGGATAAAACGATAAAATGTTGAAAATAAGGCATTAGCTACACTGAAGATTTTTTTTTTAATTCCTTGAGGTTTTTTTTGTTTGTTTGTTTGTTTTTGGTCTTTTCCTAAGATATTCTCTTGACATAATGAAAAAATGCATGACTAATAAGTGGCTTTTTAAAATGCCTTTTGCCTTTAATCAGTATTGTACTAATTATGTTTCTGAGTATATAATTGTCTGCTCTCCTGAAAAGAAAAAAGAATCAGTTTTCATGAGACAAAGATTTTGTCCCCAAAGTGAAAAAAAAAACCAATTTCTTTAAATTCTTCAAATTATAATCATATAGGTTTCCTTGCAAACGATAATTACACTGTGTCCCTATAATTTCTCTCAGTACAGATTTAGCTCAAGTCATGTGTATGATCATCGTATGGCAATAATACAATAGTTTCTCCTCACGTGACTCTATTGTGACTAAGATTCCCTGGCCCACATTTGCAAAGAACTCATGGGAAGCCAAGAAACTGGAAAAACCAAGAAGATAGGAGTTACTTATTTTTTTAATTAACAGTTCTGCAAGGCACACTTACATTTAATACTTGCATCTCTTATAAAAATACTCTCTTAACGTTCATACTTTTCTGAGTTCATTTATATACAAATATTTTATGTTGTTTTATTGTAAGTTTATTTATTTATTTTGACAGAGAGAGATATAGAGAGAGACAGAGAGGGGGAGAGACAGAGAGAGAGAGAGAGAGAGAGAGAGAGAGTCTCAAGCACGCTCCATGTTGTCAGCGTGGAGCCTGATGCCAGGCTCAATCCCATGAACCTGCGAGATCATGACCTGAGCTCATATCAAGTGTCGGTCACTCAACCAACTGAGACATCCAGGCACCCCCAAATCATTTATTTTAAAACCAAGTTCTTAAAACAGCTATGTAAAATAGAGACTTTTTGATATAAAAATACTTACTAGTATTTCTTATTTTCCTTCATTGGATATATTTATATAATTTTTAAAGAGTCATAGATTCTAAGAAAAGCACACTAACTTTCCTGAGAAAACAGGAGCTGTTTTTTATTAAGTAACTTAAAACTTGATAACTTTTCTGCAAAATTCATATTAAAATCTATTTTGTCATCTCTTTTCAGTTTTATGTCATACCAGCAGGTGGCAGGATTAAGGCACAAAATTTCTGAATCCTTGAGAAAGGTAGAAAAACATTCCTTTTCAGTGTCTTGGGGATGGCAGTTGTATTATTCCCATTCATAGAGATGACTCAACTCACCCAACTCTCCTCTTCAGCAGATGCAGCCCTTTCCTTGAAGCTGTTGAGGCTATGATCACAATCATCACTTTGATCACAAGTCATCACTGTGCTGCAGTAACGTTCAGCCTTTACCATAAAGCAGGTCCATGGCATAAGGACACATAAATCTGGATCTTTTTTTTTTTTTTTTAATTTTTTTTTCAACGTTTTTTATTTATTTTTGGGACAGAGAGAGACAGAGCATGAACGGGGGAGGGGCAGAGAGAGAGGGAGACACAGAATCGGAAACAGGCTCCAGGCTCCGAGCCATCAGCCCAGAGCCTGACGCGGGGCTCGAACTCACGGACCGCGAGATCGTGACCTGGCTGAAGTCGGACGCTTAACCGACTGCGCCACCCAGGCGCCCCAAATCTGGATCTTTTTAATACTAGGCTATGCCAGGCACACTTTCTGGGAGAATGACTCTATTCATATGATAAGGAATAGACTGAAATTAAACAATTTTGCCTTTTAAAGTCAAATATTTTTTTTTTTTTGTGAGTGGTGCATTTTTGCCTTGTGTTTGAACAAAGTAGATGATAAATTTATAGATTACGTGTCATTTGTAAAATGATTAAAATGTTTAGTTTACTTAAACCTGGTGGTTCTTTTCCACTGACATTCTCTCATGTTTCTGTTTCTATTTCCTTTGTCAACAAACGCAAACATGCCTTGGTGAAATAAGTGTCACTAAACTGGTTTTCCTATATTACATAATATTTATATATATATATATATATATATTTTAATTTTTTAATGTTTATTTATTTCTGAGACAGAGCATGAGTGGGGAGGGGCAGAGAGAGAGGGAGACACAGAATCTGAAGCAGGCTCCAGGCTCTGGGCAGTCAGCACAGAGCCTGATGTGGGGCTCGAACTCACAAACCATGAGATCATGACCTGAGCTGAAGTTGGTCGCTCAACCAACTGAGCCACCCAGGCGCCCCTATTTATATTTTCTTTTACATTTATGTTCTCTGAGTTCTCTTATTAGGTCGCTTTTTTTCTTTTCTCTCTCTCTCTTTTTTCAGATTTATTTTAGAGAGACCACAGCATGCCCACGAGAGCAGGGGAAAGGGGCAGAGTGAGCACTGAGCCAGATTCATGGGGCTTGATCCCACAACCCTGGTATGACCTGAGCTGAAATCAAGAGTCAGATGTTCAATCCACTGAGCCACCTAGGCGTCCGTAGGTCACTTTTCTTAAAGGGATACTCATCTTCCATACCTTCCTTGCAATCCTACTGAAAAGTGTGTAATCAAATCAGAATACAGCATAATATACTAACATAATAAAGGAATTGCTCCTATAAAATATATTTAATAATTGATTGCTAATTAAAGGAATTGAGAAAAACTATATTTATTATTACCAAGTCCTAAAATTTGTCTAAGAATTATAATGAGATGGTAAGTTTAAAATGCCTGGCACATAATCAATATGTATGCATTGCATTTTAACATCCTTCTCCCATATGAAGTGTATAGCCAAAATTCTTATTTTATGGGAGTAAAAAATATGCCCTTCAATAAAATAACATGGAAAGAATTTAACCATGTGTTTTCTATATTATGAAATAAAAGGAAAGCATCTAAAATGGATAACTAGAGTGATGTTCAAGTGTTCATAATATTAATCATCTCAATACAAGATAAATATATATGGTAAGTGAAGAAAACCAGTGTAAAGATTTACCCACTGGTCATCGTGAGGCTGTATACAGCCTTAATGTATACATTAAGAATGTATAAGCCAGTGAGAGGCCAGTGCACAAGAAAACAGCAAAACACTGGTATAATATTACAGCATATGCTTTTTATGGATTTCTCATGTGTCACAACACAGAAGGTAGAGATATTTTCCTAAGTTTAATTAAATAAAAGATCTCAGTCATAAAGCAACATATCTGTAATCACCCACTCACAGAAGGAAGGACTGGTGTTGAAACCTTGGAGGATACAGTTAAAAGCTGTTGTTCTTTTCTTTCCTTCGCCCAATGTCACCATTCTTGATAATATGTAGCACTGTATTCATGCATTTATTTTATATTCTATTTTGCACCCCTGCAATTTCAGCCAAACTCATAGTCTGCTACACTATGTAAATTTCAGCCTGAGCTTATTCATGTGAATTTGTTTCATAATAATGACCTTAGCATTATTAAAATACCCCAGTACTCTTATATTATTATATAGTACTGTTATGATTAGCCAAATAATAACATGATTAGTATGCAAAGGCCTCAGTTCCAATTTTAGTTTTAGTTTTATGCACATTATATAGTCAAGTTCTTACAACAACCCTAAAGAGTAGCACTGTTGTTATCCCCAATTTACAGTCAAGACTTGTGAGCACAGAGCAGTGCAGGACCTTGACCATGATCACACAGCCACAGTGGAACAAAAATTTGAATGTAGGCTATCTGAGTCTTGTTCTGTCAAAGAAAATCTCAGTAGTACAGTTGCTATGTTTGTAAGAGTTATTGGCAGAGTATCTTTTGTTAGACCTGATACTCTGAGACTGCTTCTAAAAGAATTAGGCAATCATCACAGCAGAATTTGCAGGTGGTGAGGGCAGGAGTAAGTAGGAATCAGCAGGAAGGAACAGAATGGAGGTCACAGTTGCCTCATGTGGAAGAAGAGTTGTATGAGAAAAGCACAAAGCAGATGACTGCCAAGGCAGTGAACTCCCATTTTTCCACACGCACCTGACCTTGGAAAATGGCTAGGTCATTTGATTAGGAAAAAATAAAAGAATCATTGCCAGTCTTAATCATGTGGTAATCTGACAAGGCAAGCTGTGAAATGTGATTTCTGAATCAGCATGTAATTGGTTTTATAAATAATATGAAAAGACTTGCAGTGGTATAAACTCATCAGAATAACCATGCTATATATAGTGCATGTCACATTCTGTTCTAAAGGCAGTTTACATACAATTTGTCTACTTTGGAATCCCTTGAGTATGATTATTGTTTTTCTGCATTGGAAGTGTGGTATCTGCAGATTAAAAAATGATTTTTAAACAGCCCTTTTTATTTCTTCATTTTTCCCTAAATTTTCTTTTTAAATTTTTTTAAATATCAGACTTAAATAATATATCCCTCAAAGGAACATACAGATCAAAGAAAGCCTTGTTGGAATTTAAGAGTATCCAAATGCCACAGGATATAAGATAATACCTAAAGTTGGCATTTACAATAACAATGTATGAGGTTTTTTTTTTTTTAATTTTTGCTTGAGCCAACTTGCAAAACTTTTGGGAATTCCAAGTCCCTTTAGTTTCTATAGAGATTTGATTATAGTAATTTCAAGCCTAATAGATTTTACCTTAAATATTTCCAGTTTACTTACATCTAAAATTGTCTTTAATAAATTAAAGATATCAATGTAAACGTTTTCAAGATAAGTACATGTCAGTGTAAATACATTCCTTATAATGATTCTTTTTTTTTTAATAAAAAAAGCAGTGTGAATATGTAAAAATGATTCACAAATGAGATGCACATTGAGGTGAAATGCTTGAATCCATTGAACTTTTTCATCCAAAACTCTCTGGGAGGCTCCAATCAAGTATCAGTTTTTTATTTTTTATTTATTTATTTATTTATTTATTTATTTATTTTTTTAATATATGAAATTTACTGTCAAATTGGTTTCCATACAACACCCAGTGCTCATCCCAAAAGGTGCCCTCCTCAATACCCATCACCCACCCTGCCCTCCCTCCCACCCCCCATCAACCCTCAGTTTGTTCTCAGTTTTTAACAATCTCTTATGCTTTGGCTCTCTCCCACTCTAACCTCTTTTTTTTTTTTTTTTCCCTTCCCCTCCCCCATGGGTTTCTGTTACGTTTCTCAGGATCCACATAAGAGTGAAACCATATGGTATCTGTCTTTCTCTGTATGGCTTATTTCACTTAGCATCACACTCTCCAGTTCCATCCATGTTGCTACAAAAGGCCATATTTCATTTTTTCTCATTGCAACGTAGTATTCCATTGTGTATATAAACCACAATTTCTTTATCCATTCATCAGTTGATGGACATTTAGGCTCTTTCCATAATTTGGCTATTGTTGAGAGTGCTGCTATAAACATTGGGGTACAAGTGCCCCTATGCATCAGTACTCCTGTATCCCTTGGATAAATTCCTAGCAGTGCTATTGCTGGGTCATAGGGTAGGTCTATTTTTAATTTTCTGAGGAACCTCCACACTGCTTTCCAGAGCGGCTGCACCAATTTGCATTCCCACCAACAGTGCAAGAGGGTTCCTGTTTCTCCACATCCTGTCCAGCATCTATAGTCTCCTGATTTGTTCATTTTGGCCACTCTGACTGGCGTGAGGTGGTATCTGAGTGTGGTTTTGATTTGTATTTCCCTGATAAGGAGCGACGTTGAACATCTTTTCATGTGCCTGTTGGCCATCCGGATGTCTTCTTTAGAGAAGTGTCTATTCATGTTTTCTGCCCATTTCTTCACTGGGTTATTTGTTTTTCGGGTGTGGAGTTTGATGAGCTCTTTATAGATTTTGGATACTAGCCCTTTGTCCGATGTGTCATTTGCAAATATCTTTTCCCATTCCGTTGGTTGCCTTTTAGTTTTGTTGGTTGTTTCCTTTGCTGTGCAGAAGCTTTTTATCTTCATAAGGTCCCAGTAATTCACTTTTGCTTTTAATCCCCTTGCCTTTGGGGATGTGCCGAGTAAGAGATTGCTACGGCTGAGGTCAGAGAGGTCTTTTCCTGCTTTCTCCTCTAAGGTTTTGATGGTTTCCTGTCTCACATTCAGGTCCTTTATCCATTTTGAGTTTATTTTTGTGAATGGTGTGAGAAAGTGGTCTAGTTTCAACCTTCTGCATGTTGCTGTCCAGTTCTCCCAGCACCATTTGTTAAAGAGACTGTCTTTTTTCCATTGGATGTTCTTTCCTGCTTTGTCAAAGATGAGTTGGCCATACGTTTGTGGGTCTAGTTCTGGGGTTTCTATTCTATTCCATTGGTCTATGTGTCTGTTTTTATGCCAATACCATGCTGTCTTGATGATTACAGCTTTGTAGTAGAGGCTAAAGTCTGGGATTGTGATGCCTCCTGCTTTGGTCTTCTTCAAAATTACTTTGGCTATTCGGGGCCTTTTGTGGTTCCATATGAATTTTAGGATTGCTTGTTCTAGTTTCGAGAAGAATGCTGGTGCAATTTTGATTGGGATTGCATTGAATGTGTAGATAGCTTTGGGTAGTATTGACATTTTGACAATATTTATTCTTCCAATCCATGAGCAGGGAATGTCTTTCCATTTCTTTATATCTTCTTCAATTACCTGCATAAGCTTTCGATAGTTTTCAGCATACAGATCTTTTACATCTTTGGTTAGATTTATTCCTAGGTATTTCATGCTTCTTGGTGCAATTGTGAATGGGATCAGTTTCTTCATTTGTCTTTCTGTTGCTTCATTGTTAGTGTATAAGAATGCAACTGATTTCTGCACATTGATTTTGTATCCTGCAACTTTGCTGAATTCATGTATCAGTTCTAGCAGACTTTTGGTGGAGTCTATCGGATTTTCCATGTATAATATCATGTCATCTGCAAAAAGCGAAAGCTTGACTTCATCTTTGCCAATTTTGATGCCTTTGATTTCCTTTTGTTGTCTGATTGCTGATGCTAGAACTTCCAGCACTATATTAAACAACTGCGGTGAGAGTGGGCATCCCTGTCGTGTTCCTGATCTCAGGGAAAAAGCTCTCAGTTTTTCCCCATTGAGGATGATGTTAGCTGTGGGCTTTTCATAAATGGCCTTTATGATCTTTAAGTATGTTCCTTCTATCCCGACTTTCTCAAGGGTTTTTATTAAGAAAGGGTGCTGGATTTTGTCAAAGGCCTTTTCTGCATCGATTGACAGGATCATATGGTTCTTCTCTTTTTTTTTGTTAATGTGATGTATCACGTTGATCGATTTGCGAATGTTGAACCAGCCCTGCATCCCAGGAATGAATCCCACTTGATCATGGTGATTAATTCTTTTTATATGCTGTTGAATTCGATTTGCTAGTATCTTATTGAGAATTTTTGCATCCATATTCATCAGAGATATTGGCCTGTAGTTCTCTTTTTTTACTGGGTCTCTGTCTGGTTTAGGAATCAAAGTAATACTGGCTTCATAGAATGAGTCTGGAAGTTTTCCTTCCCTTTCTATTTCTTGGAATAGCTTGAGAAGGATAGGTATTATCTCTGCTTTAAACGTCTGGTAGAACTCCCCTGGGAAGCCATCTGGTCCTGGACTCTTATTTGTTGGGAGATTTTTGATAACCGATTCAATTTCTTCACTGGTTATGGGTCTGTTCAAGCTTTCTATTTCCTCCTGACTGAGTTTTGGAAGAGTGTGGGTGTTTAGGAATTTGTCCATTTCTTCCAGGTTGTCCAATTTGTTGGCATATAATTTTTCATAGTATTCCCTGATAATTGTTTGTATCTCTGAGGGATTGGTTGTAATAATTCCATTTTCATTCATGATTTTATCTATTTGGGTCATCTCCCTTTTCTTTTTGAGAAGCCTGGCTAGAGGTTTGTCAATTTTGTTTATTTTTTCAAAAAACCAACTCTTGGTTTCGTTGATCTGCTCTACAGTTTTTTTAGATTCTATATTGTTTATTTCTGCTCTGATCTTTATTATTTCTCTTCTTCTGCTGGGTTTAGGCTGCCTTTGCTGTTCTGCTTCTATTTCCTTTAGGTGTGCTGTTAGATTTTGTATTTGGGATTTTTCTTGTTTCTTGAGATAGGCCTGGATTGCAATGTATTTTCCTCTCAGGACTGCCTTCGCTGCGTCCCAAAGCGTTTGGATTGTTGTATTTTCATTTTCGTTTGTTTCCATATATTTTTTAATTTCTTCTCTAATTGCCTGGTTGACCCACTCATTCGTTAGTAGGGTGTTCTTTAACCTCCATGCTTTTGGAGGTTTTCCAGACTTTTTCCTGTGGTTGATTTCAAGCTTCATAGCATTGTGGTCTGAAAGTATGCATGGTATAATTTCAATTCTTGTAAACTTATGAAGGGCTGTTTTGTGACCCAGTATATGATCTATCTTGGAGAATGTTCCATGTGCACTCGAGAAGAAAGTATATTCTGTTGCTTTGGGATGCAGAGTTCTAAATATATCTGTCAAGTCCATCTGATCCAATGTATCATTCAGGGCCCTTGTTTCTTTATTGACTGTGTGTCTAGATGATCTATCCATTTCTGTAAGTGGGGTGTTAAAGTCCCCTGCAATGACCACATTCTTATCAATAAGGTTGCTTATGTTTATGAGTAATTGTTTTATATATCTGGGGGCTCCGGTATTCGGCACATAGACATTTATAATAGTTAGCTCTTCCTGATGGATAGACCCTGTGATTATTATATAATGCCCTTCTTCATCTCTTGTTACAGCCTTTAATTTAAAGTCTAGTTTGTCTGATAGAAGTATGGCTACTCCAGCTTTCTTTTGGCTTCCAGTAGCATGATAAATAGTTCTCCATCCCCTCACTCTCAATCTAAAGGTGTCCTCAGATCTAAAATGAGTCTCTTGTAGACAGCAAATAGATGGGTCTTGTTTTTTTATCCATTCTGATACCCTATGTCTTTTAGTTGGCGCATTTAATCCATTTACATTCAGTGTTATTATAGAAAGATACGGGTTTAGAGTCATTGTGATGTCTGTATGTTTTATGCTTGTAGTGATGTCTCTGGTACTTTGTCTCACAGGATCCCCCTTAGGATCTCTTGTAGGGCTGGTTTAGTGGTGACCAATTCCTTCAGTTTTTGTTTGTTTGGGAAGACCTTTATCTCTCCTTCTATTCTAAATGACAGACTTGCTGGATAAAGGATTCTCGGCTGCATATTTTTTCTGTTTAGCACACTGTAGATATCGTGCCAAGCCTTTCTGGCCTGCCAAGTTTCAAAGGAGAGATCAGTCACGAGTCTTATAGGTCTCCCTTTATATGTGAGGGCACGTTTATCCCTTGCTGCTTTCAGAATTTTCTCTTTATCCTTGTATTTTGCCAGTTTCACTATGATATGTCGTGCAGAAGATCGATTCAAGTTACGTCTGAAGGGAGTTCTCTGTGCCTCTTGGATTTCAATGCCTTTTTCCTTCCCCAGTTCAGGGAAGTTCTCAGCTATAATTTCTTCAAGTACCCCTTCAGCACCTTTCCCTCTCTCTTCCTCCTCTGGGATACCAATTATGCGTATATTATTTCTTTTTAGTGTATCACTTAGTTCTCTAATTTTCCCCTCATACTCCTGGATTTTTTTATCTCTCTTTCTTTCAGCTTCCTCTTTCTCCATAACTTTATCTTCTAGTTCACCTATTCTCTCCTCTGCCTCTTCAAGCCGAGCCGTTGTGGTTTCCATTTTGTTTTGCATTTCGTTTAAAGCGTTTTTCAGCTCCTCGTGACTGGTCCTTAGTCCCTTGATCTCTGTGGCAAGAGATTCTCTGCTGTCCTGTATACTGTTTTCAAGCCCAGCAATTAATTTTATGACTATTATTCTAAATTCACTTTCTGTTATATTATTTAAATCCTTTTTGATCAGTTCATTAGCTGTTGTTATTTCCTGGAGATTCTTCTGAGGGGAATTCTTCCGTTTGGTCATTTGGATAGTCCCTGGAGTGGTGAGGACCTGCAGGGCACTTCCCCTGTGCTGTGGTGTATAACTGGAGTTGGTGGGCGGGGCCGCAGTCTGACCTGATGTCTGCCCCCAGCCCACCGCTGGGGCCACAGTCAGACTGGTGTGTGCCTTCTCTTCCCCTCTCCTAGGGGCGGGATTCACTGTGGGGTGGCGTGGCCCGTCTGGGCTACTTGCACACTGCCAGGCTTGTGTTGCTGGGGATCTGGCGTATTAGCTGGGGTGGGTAGGCAAGGTGCACGGGGGCTGGAGGGGCAGGCTTAGCTCGCTTCTCCTTAGGTGATCCACTCCAGGAGGAGCCCTGTGGCAGCGGGAGGGAGTCAGATCCGCTGCCGGAGGTTTGGCTCCACAGAAGCACAGAGTTGGGTGTTTGCACGGAGCGAGCAAGTTCCCTGGCAGGAACTGGTTCCCTTTGGGATTTTGGCTGGGGGATGGGCGGGGGAGATGGCGCTGGCGCCTTTGTTCCCCGCCAAGCTGAGCTCTGCCGTCCGGGGGCTCAGCAGCTCTCCCTCCCTTTGTCCTCCAGCCTTCCCGCTTTCCGCGCAGAGCTGTTAACTTATGACCTCCCAGACGCTAAGTCGCGCTTGCTGTCGGAACACAGTCTGTCCGGCCCCTCCGCTTTTGCCAGCCAGACTCGGGGGCTCCGCTTGGCCGGCGAGCCGCCCCTCCGCCCCGGCTCCCTCCCGCCAGTCCGTGGAGCGCGCACCGCCTCGCCGCCCTTCCTACCCTCTTCTGTGGGCCTCTCGTCTGCGCTTGTCTCCGGAGACTCCGTTCTGCTAATCCTCTGGCGGTTTTCTGGGTTCTTTAGGCAGGTGTAGGTGGAATCTAAGTGATCAGCAGGACGCGCGGTGAGCCCAGCATCCTCCTACGCCGCCATCTTCCGGCAAGTATCAGTTTTTTAAAAAACATTTTATATATCGCCGCAAACTTTCCAGGAAAAAAATAACAATTCAATAGATGGACTTATCTATGTGCTAAATCTGTATTTTAACCATTCCCTTTCTATTTGGGCTGTGATAGAATTATAGAAAATCTGGAAAGAATGAGGGTTAGGACCACACACATAGAGGATATAGATATTATTATAATCTTTATAAACATGTCATTAAAGGAAAATATTGACTTATTCTGATGTTACACGTGTCATTTAAGGGTATGAAAATATACCACAAAGAAAAAAATTAAAAGATCAAAAGGATTTTGTTTTCTTTAATGTGACTAAAACCATGTATGAGTAGAACGTTTAGTGCAACAATATATTGATATCTGATTTCTGCTGCAGGTAACTGATTTATCAAAAGGGTTTGTTTATCTCATCTAAAAGCAACAATGCATTGTTGTTGAGCAATCCAGGACTGACATTTGTAGCTTGATGATGTCGTCAGCATATCTGTATCTTGTATCTTTATATTCTCCCTATCTACACATGGAGGTTACATCCTCATGTTCACAAAATAATCTGGGATCTCTAGTTTGCTACCACACTCCAAAGCAAGAATAAAAAAGGATAAAGAAAGATAAAATGTGCATGCTGACTGTTTTAGTCAGAACAATCATGTTTTCTGGCAACTCAACAAGCAGACCTCCACTTACATCTTATTTGTCACAAGTATGTTGCATTTCCATTCATTATTTCATGGAAGTCTAGGAAACGATTAATCTGGGCCCTTTATTTCCCCAAAGAAATCTGGGATTCTAGTAATAAAGAATAAGGAAATGATGGATTTTATGAAAGCGTGTAACTGGATTTGACACAGAATACCTCACACTTACTAAGGTTAAAAATGTGAACAGAATGTGAAAACGGCAAACAAACTCATAAATACTTGCATGTGATGAAAAAAAATAATCTATTTTAGTATGTCTTGTTATGTAAGTCAATATATCTTTCCTCTCTTTAGCTCTCTCTTATATTGATGTCATATTTGATTTTAAAAAGTCTTTCCTTCCTAATAAATAGAAATTTTTGTTTCAGATACAATGTAGGTAGCATCTATCCCATCTAAAATAGATTTCCCCTGAAGTATATCAATTATTCAATATTCTGTACAAAAAAAAGCGTAGTAGGTCTCATTGGGTCAAATGAAAATACAATGTTAAAACATGTTGTCATTTTGGTTACTTAAATTCCCTGAAATTACAGTCAAATTAGGTAAATACTGTATTATATATTTCCATTTACCAATTTTGTTTTTTGGTGATAACACTTAACAGGAGATCTACCAACTCAACACATTTTTCAGGGTGCTGTGCATTATTTCCTACCTATAGGTACAATGACATACAACAGATCTCTAGAGTTTATTCATCTTGCTATTGAAACTTTATGCTTGTTGATTAGGAATCCTCCATTTCTTCTTCTCTCCAGCCCCTGGAAGCCATCATTCCATTCTTTAATCCTATGAATTTGACTAATTTGGATAACTCATATTAATGGAGTTATACTACGGTATTTGTCTTTTTGTGACTAGCTGATTTCATTTATCATGATGTTTTCAAGATTCATCCATGTCACATATTGTAGAACGTCCTTCTTTTTAAAAGCTAAATAGTATTCCCTTGTGTGTATATACCATATTTTCTGTATCCATTCATCTGTCGATGAACTTTGAGATCGCTTCCACATCTTGACTATTGCGAATAGTGCCACAATTACCGTAGCGAACAGTGCCAGTATCTGTTTGAGATCCTGATTTCAATTCTTTTTGACACTGGTCCACAATGATTCATGGATTTGACACCAAAAGCAAGAATAACAAAAATAAAAATAAACAAGTAAGACCACATCAAACTGAAAAGCTTTTGTGTAACAAAGAAAATATTCAACACGGTGAAAAGACAACTAATGGAAGTTGGGAGAGAATATTTGCAAACCATTTATCTGATGAGATGCTGATCTCCAAAATATATAAGAAACACCTACAACTCACTATCTAAAAAATTAATCACCCAATTTTAAAAATGGGCTAAGGACTTGAAAAGTTATTTCTCCAAAAAAGACATACAAATAGCCAAGCATGTGGAGAAATTGGAACCCTTGCAGACTTTTGGTGGGAATGAACACTGGTGCGGCCTCTGTGGAAAAAACAGTATGGAACTTTCCTCAAAATAATTTAAAATAGGACTACCTTATGATCCGGCAATTCCACTTTTGGGTATAAATTTAAATGAATTGAATGTTGATTTATATTGGATGTGTTCAGTGTCACTGAAATTTTACAATTAATTATTCATTTAGGAATAAAATAACTCTTCCACCATGCAATCAGTGCACTATGTACTTCTCTTGGGAATATTGTGACACCATCTAAGAAAGCACAATAAGATATTTACCTTCATGTCTTTGAAGCAAAATACAGAGATTCTTATTGAAACTAAAATTTTGTACCACTCTGGAATATTATTATAGCTCACGTTCATTCACCTGAAAATATAAATAATAATAAATACTATTTTAACTATTTAATTGTAGCCAGACATAAAATAAAATAGTTTGAAAATGTTGAATATTAAGAAGAAAGAAGACACGGATATGGAGAAAGAGAAGGAAACAGAGAAGAGTAGGAGAAAGTGAGAAAAATAAAGTAAATAATTTTAGGAAGATTTGACTTTTTAAAAATTTTGTGTTCTTAGATGATATTAAAATATTTAATTTTTAAAGTCATTCCTGTGAGCACAAAAGTCATCTTTTGTTTTATTCTTGAATGGGAGTTCTCAGTCTTGCAAATAAGAAACTTCTTTCACTTCGCATTTTTTAACATGCACCTCTAAGTTTTTAAATACCCGATGCTTTCAAGAGTGCAAGCATTCATCTTTCAACAAGATTTTTTAAAATTTATGTGAATTTAATGCCTTATGAATTTATGCCATACCTTTGCATGTTTTGTATAACTTGCTTTTTTGAGGATCTCATTTATTTATTTCACATCACTGTTGCTGTAGCAACTGATTACTGTACTATTTAGTTTTATGGCTTTTTTGATAAGGCTATCTTCAAATTACAGCATGTCTAGAACTTGTTGGATCATAATTTAACTTTCACTGTGAAGAAACAACATATTAGTCCTATCTTGGCAGATTTATATTGGCTTCCTGTTACAACTAAAATTATCTCCAAGCTATTAATTCTGGAGGAATTTTATTTTTGTTTTGGTGATTAAATGGACCAGAATCTCCATATCTGTCAGGGTGTCCAGAGAAAAATATCATCTCTACAACCTTACCTTTCTGATGAATGTTTTTGTGAATTATATTATTTTCAATTAGTAAATGCATGTCTCAAGGGCTTTTGTTGTTGGTGGTGGTGTTATATTTTCCACTTAATTTGGAAGCCTCATCTTCATTAAATACAAACTAAGAATTACAAGCCATTCAGATTTTAAAAGAAAATGTCTACTACTTTGGATATACTTGATTTTCATATGCATTATTGAAAGAAAAGATTATGCTGAATGATTATTTTGACTTTATGGATTTACTTAGTCATAGCATCATAAACTCAATCTAAATTATGTTAGTGAGATAGTTCCATATAATCTTTATTTGCTGTCTTAATATACAGAAACATGCAATACACAGAAAAATGGGGTGCCTGGATGGCTCAGTCGGTTAAGCCACCAACCCTTGATTTTGGCCCAGGTCATGATCTCACACTTCATGAGTTCAACCTTTGTCCAGCTCTGTGCTGATAGTGCAGAGCCTTCTTGGGACTCTCTCTCTCCCTCTCTCTCCCCCTCCCCTGCTCATACTTGGGTTCTCTGTCTCTCTCACTCTTAAAGTAAAGAAAAAAAAACTTTAAAAAAGAAAAATACTTATTGGAAATCTAAGTTACATGTAAGTGAGGGAAATATCAACTTGTAAAGCTCCTAAAACATTGTCTATGTTCAGACATGTCTACAACAACACACTCAACCAGTGAATTATGACTTATTGACTAGATATGGTAATGTAGAGTTAGTTTTTATGAGAATGTTAACCATATTTTTCTGCCTTGTTTGACTATTCCAGAATATTTATGGCTTTCATTTCTCTTCCTTTTGAGCCCATTTAGATAAACAGTTAGAGATCATGATAGAACAGATATGGCTCTATTATAGAATAATGGTTTAGTCCAAATTACAATTAGGTCTGGGAAAATCCTGCATAATATAAACCTCAGGTTGGCCTTTTTCTTCCACTCTACTCCTTTGTTTAAAAGAGTAATTTTCTGTATTGAATAATGATAAAGAAAGGGAAGGAAGTTGTTTACAATCTCTCCAGAGATTGCCACAGGAAACAGACAAGCGGAAGAAAATAAGTTGAATTACAAAGGCTATCAAAGGAGGCTTGCAGTCCTGGCTTTCAAAAAAAAAAAAAAAATGAAAAAGAAAGAAAAGATTAAAAGTTATTAAGTTTACTGAATTTCTATTTTGTCTATTCATGGTGGAAAATAGACCATTTTCTTCTATGATTATGATATTTGTAAAGATTATATATACCATATCTTCAAACACCAGCACTGCAAAATGGATGTACTATTTTGTCAGCAAATTTGTTCAGAAGTGTATTTGTTTTGGATACAGGAATATACATTTGACAAAGGGTTTTGTTGTTGTTGTTGTTGTTGTTGTTACTTTTTATTTCTCTGAGTGAAATTTCTCATTTCCTTGTATCTGGGAGATGTAATATATATGTTTATTCAAAATGGAGGCAGGGCTAAGTGTCAGTTTTGCATCCTCATATATCATTCTGTTAATTTCTCTCTATTGTTTTGTTCTTTTTGCTGCTGTCCTAATTTTGACATGGATAGGTGCTCACTCAGCCTGTAGCTGTTCATCTTCTGGATATATTGGACAAAGTGCCCTTGATAGAATGCTGATCTATCTAAATGGATGTCAGCAGAGAAATTAATATTGGGCAGGGTTTATATCCCTTTGTTATTCCTATTTTCCACATGGCACACAAAAGAAAACTGTGCACTTCAGACTTTGCTGAACTTTGAGGAAAATAAGAACTTATTATATAGATAGTAAAAAAGGAATTTTGTGTTAAATACCACTTATTTTGTAATCAAAATAAACTGAATTATTTAAATCAAACTATCATTCTCGTATGCCTCCATTACAGACCTTAAACTTTGTCTTTAGGTTTGCCAGAGAGCTCTCTGAAATCTCTTTTTTTCTAAAAAAATTTTAGCTTATTTATTTGTTTTGACACAGAGAGACAGAGAGACAGACAGCAAGGGACGGGCAGAGAGAGAGGGAGGAAAGAGAGAATCCCAATTAGGCTCCACAATGTTAGCACAGAGCACATTGCAGGGCTGGAACTCACAAACTGTGAGATCATGACCTGAACTGAAATCAAGAGTCAGACACTTAACTAACTAAGCCACCCAGGGGCCCCTGTGAAATTTTCTCTTAACCTCAGACCCACCTAACATCTAACCACCCTCCACTCAACTTGCTTACACACTGTAATTCCTTCATCTCAACAGTATATTTCCCTTAATTATTTGTTGTAGAATGTTTCTAAAGACCCTCCAGAAAACATAAAGTCTGATAAAACAGTCATGGATTGTTATTTTTAGGTCACTTTACTCTTCTAATAGGCCAGAAGGTAAATAATATGAAAGACGAACAAACACAAACACACAAAACTATCCCAGTCCCAACTATACACACACACACACACACACACACACACACACACACACAGTCTCAAAAAAATATTCTTTAAATTAAAAAAAAAATTATTTTATTTATTTTAGAAAGAGAGCAGAGGAGAGGGCAGGGAGGCGGGGGAGAGAGAGAATCTTAAGCAGGCTCCACCCTCAGCACAGAGCCCAACCTGGGGCTCAATCCCACAACCCTGGGATCAGGACTGGAGCTGAAATCAAGTCAAAGGCTCAACTGACTGAGCCACCCAGCGGTCTGAGAAAAATATTCTTTAATATGATACATATACTAGAATTCCCCACATGGAGGACTTAATATCCAATTATAAAGGCTCCCTATCATAATGGAATTAGTTCCTATAATGTTTGTCATTCACAGCCATCTACCCTCTTTTGTAAATCATCCCTATATATATATATATATATATATTTTTTTTTTTACAGAGTTGATTTTTTATGCCTTTCAAATTTAGTGTCTAATAAATTGTATTTGCCAAAGTCCTTCCTAACCTAAGTTCTACCAGTCACACCCATGTGCACTTTGGTTTACATGGGAGTTATTTAAGGATGAGGATTCTGCCTGGAACATTTGTATACTGAAGAGAGATCCTTTGAGGAGTCTGACATCCAAACCATTAATAGAGATTGTTATAACATCAAGTTTCCTGGGAGTTGTATAGGTTTTATTTGAGCTGCATTATAAGATTACAGGTGGCAATGGCAATGTTATCTTTCAAATCAGTTCCTGGTATGATTATGCTCCTCATTTATTGATGTTTTCAATGGACCTTGTCTCCAGCTCAAATGGTTCTGTAATACACATTAATCAATTTATTTTTCTGTGTAGCAAATTTGAGTGGCTTCAATTGTCTGCAAGTCAGAATCCTGACACAATAATTTGTAAATAAAATTATTTTAAGAAACAGATAATAATGAAAATGGTAATATGGATTGGTAAACTCATCTGGATAAGTTTAAAAATAGTTCCTATGAATAGATGTAGCCATGGTGGTCCATGGTATATAGTAGAAAAACATCTACTGAAATAATTTCATCTAGTTACTGAGAGTAAAGACCATTTTGAAACTGAGACCTTCGTTTCCCAAATATATAGCTGTTGCCATGAAACACTATAAAATATACAAAAATTAGAAGGAAGGTAGACTGAACTGTTTTTTCTGATTATACTGAGAGCTTTAAAAAAAAGAAAAGGAAATCATATGCTAGAAAGTTTAAATTTTCAGCTCAAGGAAAATAAGTGTTTAAATGAGTTCCAAATGAAATAAATTTTGTCTCATTATCATAGAGCTAAAATAGTTAAAATAAATTTATATTTAGACTTGTAATTTATAATTAGACAATAAAATTATTGTAATAATTGAATTTAATACCTTACCAGTTCCCTTACCTAAAAGAGAATTGATCAGAAAAAATGAAATGTGAGAATTACAGTAGAGACTTTCCAGGGAAAATTGGACTGTGGGGAGTGCCTCTGTTCCTAAACTGCACTGAGACTCCCTTGCTGGCTGAAGGATGCCCTCCTGCTCCGTCAGAGGCAGATGTCTCCATCTCACTGTGGACCTGTAATATTGCCCTAGTGCCTTCCAAGGGGAAGATAGCTGTCTTCATTTCTTATCTCTGTTAACCTTCTTATGCAGACCTGAGCATTCATAGAGGCCTAATGTTGACGTAAGCCGTAAAATTAAGGTACGATATTATGTATTGCATTACTATCTGGTGAAATCAGTCCAGCCTCAAGTGGTTTAACTCCAATTCGCCATCGCCACGTGGCTCCAATGGATAAGGTCCCCTAGCCAACCACTCTCTATTGAGAGGACTAGGTAAAGTTCCTGCTTGTTCTTGAATAGAGAGTTTCAGTTCTCTGACAGCCCACGGATAAAGAAGTCAGTTACATTTTTCCGTGGGAACTGGGGTCCTTTTACCCTGAAATAGCCTGCCTCCTGTAGCTCCTGGGTTTGCACTCTGCTCCTGCATGGAGCCCCCACGTAGCCCTGCAGTGTTGTGCTGCTGCATCTCCCTCCTTTAGATTGTGAGTATATGTATCCAATAAACTGCTGTCAATTCCATCTTTTCAATGCCAGACATCCCCACTACTGGGGCAGGAATCCCTGCCTCATAAAACAGGTTAAGAGGAGGTGAATAAAACACCAGTTAATAAGTCAAACTCAGGCTGAGAAATATAAAATATAAAAAAAAATATGATTAATTTTTGTTGTGACACAAGTCAGCAGGACATGTTTTACAGTATGCTTTTAGGGCACTACGTCATGCGTTCATATTTAGGGCATTAAACATAAATTTAGGTAGTGATGAATTTATCAATGTGCCTGCATTGTTAAGAGATTCTGGCTCCTGAAACCTGTGCTCTGTTGTGGCCTATGTTTAATAGGTATAGATGTGAGGTATTTTTTTAATAATATAGAATAATTATCCTAAAATACTTTGAAAACTAAAGTGATACATTTATTTACCCACTCCCTAGCTATGGCCCATGAGAGTGACCACAAAATCTTTATCACACCAAAGAACCAAAAAGATACTGCTGAGAAAAACATCATGTTTCTTTGAAAAACAAACTTTTGGCTGCCCTTTATAGACCAGAGATGATTCTGCCATGGAAATAGATTCCCTAATTTCAATGGGGGAAGATGAGACACCTGATTTCAAGTAGCTGGAATTCACCTTCAAAGGTAAAGTAGAAAGGAACACACGCGAAAATTCACAAACTGGAAATTAGAATTGTTTTAGCTTCAGAGATTTTGATGGCAGCTAACTCGTTCATGGCATCCCAATGACTAAAATGTCAGGGAAGTTTGTTAAAGCCTCATGAGATCTGTGTAATCAAATGAATTTTATTCTATTAAACACAAATCAGACTTAGCCAATATGATCTATGAAAATCATGGTGTTCTATACAATTTCTAGTTCTGAACCTGGAATAAATGAAGGCCAGGTGCAAGTAAGGAAGAACCCTGCAATAAATTCACAAGCATATATGGTAAATCTTCCTTCTAGTTTTTCTGAGTTATCTATCTGCCACTGAATGACAGGAAATACACAGAAAATACAGATGTAATTGAACAATGAGCCGGGTTAATGTCAATACCAAGACTGAGTCCCATAGTAGCTGCTGGTCATAGTTGGAGCTTTGGAAAAATTCACAAATAAGTGCATTTTGGCCATAATTAATCTATTGGTGGATTCGGTGTTTCTTTGGCTAATTTCCTTGTAACTGATTGATTGAATAGGGTGCTAGAAATGCTTATCATATCCCAAACATGTCAGTCTAGCTACTTGACGAGGAAAGTGTAAGTTCTTACTGAAATGATCAAATAGAAATCTCTTGACATCCTCATTCCTACCAAAAAAAAAAAAAAAAAAGAAAAAGAAATAAGTTTAAAAAAAGTATACATTTTAAGAGGCCTGACAAAAATAAAATACAAACCGTTATTGATTTTTTAATGATATGAATTTCTTCAAGTGTTCTTCAGTTAATTTAAAGACAATGGACATAATTAGTAGAGTGCTACATGGATTTACATTAAGATCAGATTTGGTTATGAAGCAGTAAAGATCATGATTCATTGTATTTTAAAGTTTATATGTGTGGGAAAATCATCCAGTGTTAGTTAATTTAAACCTTGAATTATTAACAGTCTAATAAATAAAAATATAATTTTTATTGTTTTGAATTATTGTTATTGAGGTTTCACATTTTAATTATTTCTCTAGATACTGTTTTATATAATTTTTCTATAAGTACATTATGGGGCATTCTGTTTCTTATTAGCTTATTTTAAGCTGAGAAATATTCCATTGCAATTTCTCTCCAGGTATTTATTTATTTATTTATTACTTTGTTAATGTTACTATTTCTTTAAAACTGATTTAGCTCTTAGTTTGTGAAATTTGTCGGTTTATCTTAACATAATTTCTTATTTTGCTTAGAAAACTTTTGCCAACATAAGGCCTTGTTTTTTTATATATAAAGAAGTTGGGTGAGATACTTTTTAAATGTTTATTTTTGACAGCGTGAGCAGGGGAGGGGCAAAGAGAGAGGGGAACAGAGGATCCAAAGTAGACTCTGCACTGACAGCAGTGAGCCTGATTCAGGGCTCAAACTCACGGACAGTGAGATTATGACCTGAGCCCAAGTCTGACACTCAACCAACTGAGCCACCCAAGAACCCTGATAAGGTTTTTAATAAAATCACTAAAGTTATCTTCTTTTATTTATTTTTTATTTATTTTCAATTTAGCTGACATACAGTGTAGTCTTGGCTTCGGGAGTAGATTTCTATGATTCGTCACTTACATACAACACCCAGTGCTCATTCCAAGTGCCCTCCTCAATACCTATCACCCATTTTCCTCACCCTCAACCCCCCACCCCCATCAACCCTCAGTTTGTTCTCTGTATTTAAGAGTCTCTTATGGTTTGCCTCCCTCTCTTATGTATCTTATTTTTCCTTCCCTTCCGCCATGGTCATCTGTTAAGTTTCTCAAATTCCACATATGAGTGTAATCATATAATATCTATCTTTCTCTGACCAACTTATTTCACTTAGCATAATACCCTCCAGTTCCATCCATGTTGTTGCAAATGGCAAGATTTAGTTCTTTCTCATCGGCAAGTAGTATTCCTGTGTGTGTGTGTGTGTATATGTGTGTGTGTGTGTGTGTGTGTATACATATACATATATATACCACATCTTCCTTATCCATTCATCAGTTGATAGACATTTGTGCCCCTTCCCATAAATTGGAATTTCCATTTCCAATATTTATAGCACTGTTATAATATTATGGGGCATCCTTTTCTTATTAGGTTATTTTAAACTGAGAATTATTCCATTTTAATTTCCCTCTGGGTACTTATTTATTTATTTATTTATTTATTTTACTTTGTTAATGTTAGACTTTCTATAAAACTGATTTAACTCGGGGTGCCTGGGTGGCTCAGTCAGTTAAGCATCCGACTTCGGCTCAGGTCATGATCTCACAGTTCGTGAGTTTGAGCCCCGCACCGGGCTCTGTGCTGACAGCTCAGAGCCTGGAGCCTGCTTCACATTCTTGTCTCCCTCTCTCTCTGCCCCTTCCCTGTTCATGCTCTATCTCTCTCTGTCTCAAAAATAAATAAACATTAAAAAAATTTTTTTAAATAATAAAAAAAACTGATTTAACTCTTAGGTTGTGAAATTTGTCAGTTTATCTTAATATGGTGATTTTACTTCAACATACAAAATCATTTCCCCATTCTTCTTTAGCAATAAGAACTCACTCAGCAGAGGCAGATTTAAGGCTACTACCAAACTTTCTTTTTAAATAAAAATAATTATTATAATGAAAGAAAAACGCAAGTAATTTTTTTAGGTGAGCAGAAAAATTTTAAGACAGAGATTTGCTTCTAATTGGCTGGCACCATTCAGACAAGTGCAAAATGAGTTTCTTGTGTAAGATGGCTGTAACTTTTATGAAACTAAGATATGAAGGAAATTATTCTATAGGTATGATTAAAGCAGACATTTGTGATTGAAAACACCATGTTCTGGGGGCACCAGAGTGGCTCAGTCGGTTAGGCATCCAACTTTGGCTTAGGTCATGATCTTATGGTCTGTGAGTTCCAGCCCTGCAACTGGCTCTGTGCTGATGGCTCAGAGCCTGGGGCCTGCTTTGGATTCTGTTTCCTTCTCTCTCTGTCCCTCCCTGGCTCATGCTCTGTCTTTCTCTCTCTCTCAAAAATAAGTAAACATTAGGGGCTCCTGGGAGACTCAGTCAGTTAAGTATTGGACTTCAGCCCAGGTCATGATCTCACGGTTTGTGGTTTCAAGCCCTGTATCAGACTCTGTGCTGACAGCTCAGAGTCTGGACCCTGCTTTGGATTCTGTGTCTCTCTCTCGGCACCTCCCCTGCTTGCACTCTTTCTCTCTCTTTCTCAAAAATAAATAAAACATTAAAAAAAATTTTAAAAATAGGTAACATTAAAAAATTTTTTAAAAAAGAAAAGAAAACACATGCTCTTAAGTGCATTATTTACAGTACATATGTATTTATGTATTGAGTTTTTGTGATAGCTTTTCTGTGACCTCAAAATATAGGTAGAGGGCATAGTTCTAAGATATTACTAAGTGGAA
Organism: Panthera uncia; assembly: GCF_023721935.1. Classification (NCBI taxonomy): domain Eukaryota; kingdom Metazoa; phylum Chordata; class Mammalia; order Carnivora; family Felidae; genus Panthera; species Panthera uncia. The sequence goes on from NW_026057576.1 coordinate 57,373,909, forward strand.
AATAGTACTTCAGATTTCTTTGATAATCTTATTTGAAAAAATTGTAAATTGCAGGTTATCTAAGAGAATGAATTAATGACACAGACTTCAGATAATATTCCAAGAGTATTTCTTCATGAAAGTAATTTTTTAACATGAAGAAGAGAACAGAATATTTTAGACTTTTTTTTACACAAGTGTAATTTTTCAATTTAGTTCATAGCTTTGTGCATTTGTTACAGAAATAACAAGTAAAAGCCAGGTTTGACCACAAATCTAAAGAATAAAAAGACTTAACTAATACCTATTGAGGAATGGATAGCTTACTTAACTTCACAGAAGAATTCTTAAGAATGAACTGATTTTAGCAATGAGCATATCTATGACAGTTTTGATTTTGAATCAATGTGTGCCTGAGACATTCCAGGAAAGCAGTCATTTTAGTATGAAATTTTATCTCGTGAGATGACAAAAATACCTTACCACAGCCTTAAAATCTTTATTGCCAGTTTTCAAATCTACTGTAAGAGAGCCTTTATAAAATCCTAATGCCTCCCATTTTCCAGTGTTGCACGAAAACTTACTAATTCAATTTTCAAATCTGCTACATTCATGTGCTAACTAGAAATCACCTTGTGCTGCCTGTAGAAATCTACATTCTTTTTCATTAGCTGACTCCAAGTCCACTTTCACTCCCTCAGTGAAATCTTGGATCACTTAAAATCTTTTTTCCCATGTCAGTTGAACTGCTGATGAATAGATCCTTGCTTAGCAAACACACAGACCTTTTTGTAAATTGCAATATCACACATCCATCGTATAGCATGACATGAAATGGATGCTTACTGTATGCTTATGAGTTGAATTGAATTTTAACGGGATAAAAAAATTTACAGTTGTTTTATATAATGAACACCCTTGTTTTGTTCACCTCTATTTGATTTAAAGTTCTCTTGTCTTCTCGTATGGAATAGGAGTTGTTCAGTGAGATATGCAATAAATTTTATTTCCTGAATTATCCCCTTTTCCACATTAGTATGTAGATGAATTTATGGTAGCTTCTTGATTGTTAATCATTGTCTGATTACAAAAGAAACAAATAAATATTCAGAAATAATAAGATGTTTGATTCAGGATATGGTTAAAGTAAGTGGGATAGAAGTTATTGGGAGGAATTTCTGTAGAAAACATATGTAATATTCAAGAAATTGATATTATGGCTGCCTAGTATCAATTCAATTGTAGGTTATATAAGTTATGACTTAATATATCTTACCTTATGAAGTTTATCAATAAGAAATATTTAGAAAATGATTGGCATACCACCAAGTGAGGGAGGATACTTACAAAATTTATAACTAATATACATATTATATTTATAATGCATAAAGAGGCTTTACGTATAAATAAAAATAAGGCAGATAGCAACAATAAAACAAGCACAAAAAACATGAACAAGCACACCACAAATGCTATCCAATTGGTCAATAAACACTTGAAAATATACTTGAACTCATTATTCATCAGAAGAATGCAAAATAAAAACTGAGAAATATTACTACTTACCTACAAAAATAGTTGAATTTAGGGGTGCCTCGGTGACTCAGTCGATTAAACATCTGACTCCTGACTTCAGATCAGGTCATGATCTCAGGGTCATGAGATTGTAAAGGTCCGCGCTGATAACCTGGAGCCTGATTGTGATTCTCAATCTCTCTCTCTCTCTCTCGCTCTCTCTCTCTACTCCTCCCCTGCTCATGCTTGCTCTCTCTCTCTATCTCAAAAAAAAAAAAAAACAAAACAAAAAGAAGAATAAAGAAGTAAACATTAAAAAATAGTTAAGTTTAAAGATTGCTAGGGAGTGTGAAATGCTTTAAAATCTTTGGAAATCATTTTAACAGTTTATACTAAAATTAACTTATGCATAACCTGTCACTCAACAGTTTTACTCCCAGAGCAACAAAACAACTGTCCAAGGACATTCATAGCAGAATTACCCATAATAGAAAAACAACCTGAAAAAACCTTGATCTCTAACAGCAATTAAATAAATAAGTTTAGTGTTGAATGGTAGAATGTTCGGCAATCAAAATGATTTAACCACTGCTACACCAGCACCGTGGATGAATCTCACAAACATAATGATAAAAGACTCCCAAATATATAGATCTAACTGGTTCCATTTATATAAATTTAAGTAAAAGGAAATATGTTTATGGTGCTAGAATTGGGAACAGTAATGAACTTCTAAAGGAGAAAACTGAATGATGGACTCATAGTAATTTGTGGTAATTCAAGATGTCCATTTATGATATGCAGACTTCTTTCTACATATATATCACACGGCAATAAAATAGTTAATAAAACAACATGAAGAAAAATATATTATGTACCAATATAAAATAACCTCATAGTTCAAAGTGCAGATTTTGGATGCATTATGACTTGATTTGCATCGAGATTCTACCGCTTACTAGATAGATAATCAGAAACATACTTCTCAGCTTCTTCACCTGTTTCACCATCTTTAAATTGAAGATAAAATAACTCATATTTGTTTTGAAGATTCAATGAGCTAATACCTGTAAAGCTATTGCACAGGACCCAGCACACATACAGCCCTAATTAAATATCAACCATTTCTGCTTTTTAAGATTCAACCTTAGCAATGGAATAACTCATTGAGCAAGTTGTTGTAAATAAGTGGGTTGGTTGAGATTTCTTCTCCAACTTGTCTTGTTGGAAAATGGAGGCTGAAAGGAGGGTATCGTACTGACATTAACAGGATTAGAAAATAGAGGACAGTAAAATGCTTTTTCTGTTCTTATGGGCAGGAGAGTGAAAATAAGATAACCATATGAAAGACTGGAGATACTCTGGTGGCCATTTGATGCGTCTGATCAAACACAGCCCTTAAAAAACCTCCAAAACAGTACTGCTGGCTTCATAGGTATGTGACCTGTGTAGCACCATGTGGTCCCACACATGGTTTAGTGTTCCATTATTAGCATCTTGAAATTCTTAATAATTGTTAAACAAAATCCCTACATTTTCTTGCAGCACCTGACCCTGCAAGTTATGTAGTTGGTTCTGCTGAGAAGTGTTTTTTCAAGTGCCTAATCTATGTCATATGTACTGATTTGCTTGAAGAAATCTGTGTGGAGTAGGGAAAATGTCTAGAGTTGGGGAAAAATGGTTTCATTTTCTGCTTATTTGGCAGTTACTCATCATCCCTATCCACAGCCACCTGTAATGAATCCTAGTACTCATGAAAATATGCTTTTCTTGAATACCCTCTCTTTTTATGGGAGGATGACTCTAATCTCCATGAAAAAAGAATAACCGTGGGAGTTCTTTACTAAGAGCCGATTATTAAAGAAGACTATATCCTGAATACAAATCTCAGGTTTTACAAGAACAGATGTAGAGAACATATCTAAATCTATTTGATTGATATGTTTACTTTTATGAAAGATTGCTAATAATGTGAAAAGTTCAGGGAGAAACAGTATGAATATCTCTTTCATAATAAGTTCCAGATAATAATTAGAACTGACTCTATAACAAGTCTAGCTTCTTTTTAAATGCAATATTTCACCAATTATTTTGACATCATAAAAATACAATGAAAATCTACAAATTCACAAAGTTAAGGTCTAAAGAATTGCTTACATTGTGAAATAAGAACTTAAAATCTAGAGAATGACTTCTTGATTTATCATTAAGAAACTGAAATCTGCTCATGTTTGTACAACCTAAATAAATTATTGTTTAATTTTTCCATCTATGCTAAAAACTCTCATGGGCCTAAATGTAAAATTAATTCATAAGTCAAAATTGTCTTAATATTTAATTAATTTTAATTAGCTTTTTTATTCAAGCACATTTCCCACCTCATCATTTACTATGGTTAAGATTTTGAGAACAGATTATGAATTAGCTGATTTCTTTAAATGATGAGATTTATTTATTTATTTACTTATTATCATAAAACTCATATATCACATTATTTGCATAACTGGGATCTATATGATTGCTAAAGATATGTATATGTCCCTGTGTGTTTGTGTATGTGTGTGTGAGAGAGAGACAGAGAGAGAGAGAGACAGAGAGTTTGGTGGGATCTATATGATATTGAAGGACATTTATAGGGCATGTTGAATAGAGTTTTTTCTGAAAATTTTCTTAAGTTTTCCAAACAGCAAAAATTAACATGAAGTGAAATGAGTGTGTTCACATAGAGAAAAAATAAAAATGAAATTAAACATGTTTATTCTGTGGCTGTGGTGATACCTATAATTTCTAGTCTCAGCTAAAGTTAAAAGACAGAGATTACTCATTGAAACTAATAAATAGAATGACTTAGGTAATGAACCTGAAAATGTTAACATGATGATAGAAAAAGAGAAATATAACCAAGATTTGACTTTAAACAAACCCCAATTTTACGTACCTTCTTGGTTCAAGAGAGCTTGCAATTATTACCATTGTCGAACACTTCCTAATTTCTAGTTATATTTAGACAAATCTTTATATGACTTCCTTCAGTTTATTTGAATGAAAATACCAGGCTTATGGAATAAGAGTGAGTCCACAAAACACTTAAAGCACAATTTTAGACAGATAAGGAGAGTTAAAAATATATATAATTATTCAAAATTTAGAATTTAAATAATACTTAAAAGGACTGTGGTAATGATACCTAAAACCCTGAAGAGATAATTAATGACATTAGAAAACAGTTATCCAAGTTGCCACAAAATTACCTTCCCTGCATCATTTTTACCCTAGGCCACGTTTTTATACCTATCCCTAAGCTCACTTGTCCTTTTCAAATTCTAAGGCCATTACTGAACTAGAGAAATGATTTATAAAGCAATGACTTGTGAACTCTAGATCAGTATATGACAATTCAATTTCAAGTTATACTTTTTTGCTAACATTTTTCAAAGCAGAATAATTAGCTGTAATATAGTCCACAGTCGTATTATTGGATCCACCCTACTACTACTACTACCCTGTGTTGTGCTTTTTTGGTTAGCATGCATCTTTTCCTTCCCTTTTGCTTACCCACCTGTCTTAATGGTCCACTTCATGCTTGCCCTCCCTTGACACCTGACTACCTGATTCATTTTCTTGGTTGTCATCTCTCCAATTCTGTGTCCATTATTGCCCAATAGGTGTGGTGGATGGATCTACTACTGCCTTTTCTTGGTGTGTTTTCAACATGTGACTTGCCCTTAGATTCTGCTTATTGAGCTTTACTTACACTATTCATTCAATTGTAACTGCACATATGGCTATAATTCAAATATGTTTGTTAGCTCCCTAGGGCTGTCATAACAAAGTACTGCAAACTAGATGGCTTGAAACAAATTTATTTTCTCGCAGTTCTGGAGGGGAAAGATTTGAAAGCAAGGTGTCAAGAGGTTTGGCTTCTTCTGGGAGAATCTGTCCCATGCCTCTCTCCTAGCTTCTGGCAATTACCAGCAAAACTTGCTGTTCTTTGGTATGTAGAAACAAATCACTCCAATCTTTGCCTCTGTCATTACATGATATTCTACCCCTTTGTGTCTGTGTGTCCTCCTCTCTTTTTATAAGGACATCAGTTGTATTGGATTTGTATCAACCCTCATTCAATGTGAACTCATCTTTAAGTGATTACATCTGCAAAGACCCTATTTGGGAATTAGGACTTCAACATATGTTTTCAGTGTACATAATTCAACCCACAACACTGTATTTTAATCACATAATAAAAAATAAAAATGAAAATAACAGCTAACACATGGGCATTTATTATAAATCAGAAACTGCTCTAGAACACTTTTCATATAGTATGGATTATTTCTTAGAACAAATCTAGAGAATAGATATTATTATGTTAATCCCTATGTCACGGTTGAATAAAGTGCTATGTGAGAATGCTCATGGCCTAAAGTCACAGAATTAATAGAGTTTCACAGTGGCTGTAACCTTAGTTTATCTATATCATATGCTTCTCCAAATTTATAGATAGCATTATGCTTATGCCAAAATCTAGCTAAATATTTTTCTAAGCATAAAGTATATCTAAAAATCATATGTGTTACATCTAACATTAAATTTTACATTATTTATACCTGATTCATTATCTAATTGTTCCTCCGAAACAACACTATTTTGTTCAACCTATCTTAGTATTAAAGCATATTTTCTATGTCGACTATATAATGAAAAGTCAGACAAAAACTTCTGGTACGGGCAAAAAATTTAAAACTGTAAGGAAACATAAATCAAAAATTTTGAGTCTAGGAATAAAACAAATATATACAGTTGTGTGTGTATGTATATGTGTGTGATTGTAAAATGGAGAAAAGAGTCCCAAACCCAATTAAGAAAACATCAAATGTAAAACCCAAAGTGAACACAAAGGAAATATATATCAATTTATGTAGTAGAACATGGATGGCCAGAAATTCAATCTATCACACATATCAAAATTGAAGCTTCTTACAGAATACTTACAAAAATTCTGAATACATCCACATAAGAGATTACATTCCTAAAATCCACTGACAGAAAAGGAAATGCTTAAAATTGTATGTTACATTGATTTGGAATGAAATTGAATATCTTCAGTAACTGACCAAGGTACTGTCAAATCCAAATCAGCAAACAATACATTGTGCGCTTCAAAAGAGGGACCTTCCAACTAATGAATAAAAATGTCTTATTTCAGCAAAATATGAGAAGATATTTTGATATGAGACTATTCTCTACTTGCCAGTCTGTCTCATTTCTAGTGATGGCCAATTCTTTTATCATTATCTAAGGATCAGAGTTACTAGAGAATATTAATGAAAGTATTTTGCAAAGCTCCTCATTTAAAATTATAACTTATTGTTTCTTCTCGAACTAATGCAAAATGTGAATACAACTTCCTAATTTTTAATGTAAAAATTTAAGAGTTTACAGTCTTCATAAAAGCATTTGTGTCTTTAGTCACACTCCAATTTTTTTTTCTATTTTTCCTGAAGGATATTGCATTACAATAAATTTTCCTCCTCAACAGCTTTTGACTCTGAACCAAGAACATGAGTTGGTTTAATCTCATCTGAATACAGAGTAGATCATATCATCATTGAAACAGGAAACAGCCATAGGTGTCCTGCTCAGTATCCTTGTACTAAAGTAAACTGGGTATTAATTGTAAAATTTTCCCCTTGGAAGAGGGACACTTGTTTTTTATTATTCTTGTCAGTAGATGTGAAAGATACATGGTTTGGAAAAAAAATATATATATATATGAAAAATAAGCGTAGAATTAGTAATTTTCTGCCATAACTGGTATACATTTTTCCTATTTTTACCCATTCTTAACTTTTCTTGTTCCACAAAAATTCTCTTATGGTTCATGTTAAAGTTATTTTTATGTAGACAAGCCAATTGGGTGTACCAGAAGGCCACAGAGAGGTCCATGAATCTCAAGGTCTGAAGCTCTGAGTACACAGTCCTTTTGAAATATACACAGTTAACAAGAAGTATATCAGGTAATGTGGTCAACAGATAAAATCCACAAATCCACAAATCAGGAAGATAGTCTTATAGCCATACTGGGACCTATTTGTGCTTTTATCAAATAATCAGACACCTTCATGTATTAATTATGGTTTTATAAATGAATTGCAGCTTGGGTTCAAAACAAGGATATTGTACATACATGAGGATCATTTATTAGAACGAGTGAAATTTGTTTTTAAAGCTGTTTAGCTTTGATGACTCATAAACAAAATTATGTGGAAGGGGAAAATAATTGAAATACTTAGAACTAACACCCACTCAGTGAGAGGTGATTAATCCTGTTTTAGAAGAAAAAAATGTATAGAATCTCAGAACTGAAGGTCACCTCCCGGCACAGTTATGCTTATCTACTTGCAGCAGATTTTTTAAATCCTATATTTAAAGATATCTATGATTGATATCTCATACCTTTCTTTAGAAACATACCCTCTGTTTAGTCAACTATCCAATTAATAACATCTTCTTAGGTCTAAGAGTCTCCAATTTTATTTATATATAAGAGTCACATGAGAGGACTGCCAGAAATTGAGACTTCTAATACCCACTCCAAGAATTCTTCTTCATTTAAAGGGTTTGGAAGACACAGTAATAGATATTGTAACCACTTCCCAGGTGATTCTGGCACAGGTAGTTTTGGGCCATGGTTTGGGGAAAAATTGCATCAGTTTAATTTAAAACCTTTAAAATCCTTCACAATGACATACTAAATTCCTGACTCTGAAATCTAACCACACTAAGTATTCAAATATCCCTTAGTACCTGTATAAGTATAGGCATGTTGCAAAGACTAGGGAAGCTGTGATATTAGTGGGAGATACAGTAAACAATTTAGGTTAAAACACCCAGTGACTCAGCTTTAGGACAGTCTTGCTCTTTATCCTATTGTTATTATCCATTTGCTTCACCTATGATCAATTCCACCCCTGTGTCCTATTTCCAATATAAATATTAAGTTCCTTACTAACTTGCCAAAAGGATCTAGTTTTACTTGAACTTTAGGTCTTTCTCTATTTTTCTAATGCCCTTTTGACTCTCCTGTAAGGTTGAGACTGTATTTACTACTCAATAATTGACAGATTCTTTTCCATCAATTCCCAGTTGCACAATATTGACCACCATTGAGCCAGCAACTCAGCACATTAGCATATCAGAATTCCTTAAATGTCCCTCCTACAACCTGCACTGATTCCCAACTGCTCTCATTACAAAACCCCAGAATTCCATTTATGTAATGATATATTTACACAATACCTCTACTATAAAGTTATTTTGTATTATTCCTCAAATCAAGTCCATGGAAGTAAGGTCAGATGACTTCCTGAATATCAGTTTGTTTTGAGAAGTAGACTTTATTGGAAAAACTCTTGGGTCAAGGGTAATAGAAGGCAGAGGTCTTCCAATCCATTTTTCATCCCAAAGAGGCATCCATTCAATGGAAAAGAATCTCTCTCCATACCAGTGTTCTCTCTTCTTACAGGGTAGGCAAGAGAGCCCCCTTGTCTATCATAAGATTATGATTCTTGGGCACTAAGTGTTTAGGTATTTCTAGGAGTTGTTAAGACAAAAAGTCCAGATGCCCAGAACTTAGAGAATTTGAAGGGCATGGGAAGTGGCAACCATTCTTGTCACAGAAGAGAAAGCCATTAATACCACTAGAAGTGAAAGAATGTGCCTGACCTCCCTTTCTTAACCCGTCTTAGTTAGCTCACTCTACAAGTAAACCAGAATGGTCTACCATTGTCATTTAACACCATTCAATAATCATGGGTTTACTTTTTTTTTTTTAATCTTTGTTTTGAGAGAGAGAGCGAGAGAGCAGGAGAGAGAGAATCCCAAGCAGGCTCCATGCTGTCAGTACAGAGGCCAGAGCCTGATGCGAGGCTCCATCTCAGGAACCATGAGATCATAACTTGAGCTGAAATCAAGAGTCAGAAGCTTAACTGACTGAGCCACCCAGGTACTACAGCATGGGGCTAATTATGTTTTCACAAACTACAGTTTTCAGCAATTACAGTTTCAACCACAAATTCTATCTTATATGTAAGGAGAATTGAGACAAGAAATTTTACTAAGTCACAGTGTTTGTGATGAAATGACTTTTTCGTTATACTATTTTATAACTATAAATTAAATAAATATATAGCCACTATGTTTTTCAAGTATATATTCAATATACACAAAACCTTTACAATGTGCCAATTAAAACCACCTTGTTCTTAACCCTTTTGGAAATAGACAAATAGTTGAATAAACAAAGGACTAAGACAAATATGTGATCTCTAGACTGAATTTACACATTATAAGGCAGATTTCAGATCACTTAACATTTTAAAATTTTTATTTAATTAATTTTTTAATGAAGTGAACAAATTGGACTTTATGTTCTCACAATCACTGAAAACATTACAATTGTATGCCCCTGAGTTGATCTGTTAATGTAAACACCTAAATTTGCTATATGCCAGTTATTAACTGGTATTTTTTACCATATCTTTGGATGTTTTGCCATACCTTTGTAACAGATTTCTCCAACTTCCATAAGAGGGGGCTTTTCTGGGTATGTATCTGTACACAATATAAAAGCTCTACCTTATTGGGCATTCTGGTTTTCAGTTACAATTCTTTCTAAATTGGTTTATTTTGCCAGTAGCTGTTTGCTTATTCTGAAACACTTTGAGTGTCTTTTTCTTATTCAAATCTGTATTGAGATCAATAATAGCTGACTGTTGTACTCTTCCTTAATATTTCACATTATTGAACCAGTTAATGTCACCCATTTTCCTATTCTTCTTGAGGTACAAAGCTCTAGGGGGCTTTCTGTTTTCCTAGTTTATCAATTTAAATGTACCCATTTCCTCAGGGGGAAATGTGGAAAATTCATATTCTAATGAGGATTTTTCAACATAAATTATTTTAGTGTCAATATATCCTGGATGAAATAAACTATCCTAAGTATTTAAAATAATGTGTATTTAATGTAGATAATTGGTTTCCTAGGGATGGAAGTGATATTGCTGGAGGTCAGAGGAACAGATCCAACAGGCAAATGCTGTAATTACGAAGATCTGGTTGGAGATCTGTTAGTAACAGAAAAGAGACAGTGATGACAAGAATCTGCTAGGTATAAAGAAGAGAAAGTAACAAGCTTCTCTGATCCTTTCAATGTTGTAACGTCATACCAGCACTTCACATTGAACAAACCCAGGCAGAAATGAGTCAGCACGGGCTACCAGGAAACACACTGGGAAACATAGCTTGTGAGAGTCATCCCCACTGTGATGTTAAGCAGAACACATAATAGGTCATAGGAAGTGTCTGACAGCAAAAAGTTCACATCTGCCACACAGAGTATGTATAATGCCACACTCCCATAAACATTAGTAGATAATATCAATGACAATAATTATGCAATAAGAAACAATAGTTGATAGTCCCAAGATTAATTTCAGGATTTTAAAAATTATTTTTCTCTTATTTTGATCTTAAACAATTATATATAACATTATTATTATTTATGGATAAAGCATCACCTAATGAAAACACTCAAATAATATAATAATATAGTTACGAGGTATTTGGAGGAGATAGAAAAATGTGAGTTAAATCTTCACGTGTAATTGTGGAGCATCAGTAGATATTGCATAGATTTGCCAAATCAATAGCTGATGGTAGTGGCTATATCTATCTATCTATCTATCTATATTTATATATTATCTATATATCGATATATATAGATTGCCATTAGTGCTAATTTGTGTGGAAGGCTGATCACATGTAAATTTTTCACCAGGAAAAATGGCATAAAATTTTAAAATTAATGGTTAAAAAATACATAGCAAGGTATAATGAAAATATAATATTCAGCTGGAAAAAGATAAATTTCATGGTGACAAGTATCAAGAGAGGACCACATAGAGCTTTGAAGTGCAGGGGTTTAACAGTTCCAAGCTTTTATGGCCCTTCTTACGTAATCTAAGATTATGCACTTTAAAATAGCTTTGTCTATTTATGAGAATAATTTTTTTTAATTAGACTTGAAAATGCATTGGATTTGTCAGTTGAATTAAGGCAAGTTAACATTTGTACACTATTGAGTCTTCCTCCCAAAGAACAGAGCTGGAGGCCCAGGGAGTTTGAGGCAGTGAGAGTTCACAGAGACAAGCCTCAGAGAGGAGAGAGGTGCACAGGCCTAGAGCTGCCCAGATCTGCAGGGGTTCGTTCTCCTTAAGAGGAAACTGTCCACGGCCAATGTATTAATCTACTAAGGCTGCCATAACAAAATACCTCAGAATGGATGGATTAGACAACATAAATTTATTTTACGGCAGTCATAGAGGCTGGGAATCCTCTAGTTTTTTTTCTCCGGAGGCCTCTTCCCTTGGTTTGCAGACAGTTTCCTTGCTGTAGTGTCCTCCCACGGCCTTCTCTCTGTGCACACATATTCCTGGAGTCCCTTCCTCTTCTTAGAAGGACACCACCTATATTGGGTTAGAGCTCCACCTTTATGAGTTCATTTAACATTAATTACCTATTTAAAGGCTCTGCCTCCAAAAACAGTCACATTGTGGGTTAGGGATTCAATATGTGAATTTTGAGGGACACACTTCAGTCCCTAACAACCAGGGAGACTCAAGAGGGACTATGGATCATGCAGGATCAGGAATAGTTCATGTTTCTAAAAGCCAGAGTAGAGACTCTCCTAATTCACAGAGCATCAGATAGAATACTCAGAAAGATATTGCCTCATTAGGAAACAAAATGTTCCTAGACAAACAGGAATTAAAAGTAAGTCTAACATTACCAGATTAAATTTAAATAATATAATCTTATCCCAAAACAAAGCTCTGGAGTATTTATAGGATACTATATGTCTGGTACTCAAAAAGCTAAAATTGAAAATAACTGCCATTCAATAAACACACACACACACACACACACGCAAAGAAACAGAAAAATGTGACTCACAATGATGTTTAAAAAAAGTCAAAGACACAGAAATGACATAAATGATACAATTATTGGGAAAACAAAATTGAAAAGTATTATAATTCTGTTCCTTATACAGTAAAACCTTGGATTGCAAGTAACTTGTTCTGCAAGTGTTCTGCAAGACAAGAAAACATTTCTAATAAATTTTAATTCATAAACGAGACTTCTCCGGCAATACCAGTAGTACTTGATGCCGAACGTCATGATCACAACGGCCAGTGGTTCTTGAAATTTGCTTTGATATGCAAGCGCTTTGGATTACAAGCATGTTTCCAGAACGAATTATGCTTGCAAACCAAGGTTTCACAATACACAAAAAGGAAAAGAAATATATTAAATGAGAATACAGAGATTACAATGAAAGAACCATTACATTTCTACAGATGATAAATAGACTGATTGGAGTGGTAGTGGGCTAAGTGGTGGCTCTCAAAATGATATGGCCACATCCTAATCCTGGGAGTGTATTTGTAAAAATAAGGTAATATCAAATCCATGTTTGCAGATATAATCAAGGATCTTGAGATGAGGCAGTCATCTGTATCATCTAGGTTGTACTAAATCCATGACAAGTGTCCTTTTAAGAGACATGCAGGGGAGAAGGTGCTGAAGAACAAGCCAAAGAATGCCCATAGCTGCCAGAAACTGAAAGAGGAAAGGAATAATTAATTCTTCTGTAGCGCCTCCAGGGGCAGTGTGACTCTGCTGACACCTTGATTTTGGATCCTGGCCAACAGGACTGTGAACTGTGACAGAATAGAAGTCTGCTGTTTTAAACCACTTGGTTTGTGGTAAATCATTACAGCAGCCTATAAAACTAATACAGGAGTTAGTAGATTATATACTGAAGAAAAATAAATCTTAGTGAGAGCAATAGAAATCACCCAAATGAAACAAATACAAAATGGAAAACAAACAAACGAAGGACAAAAGGAGGGAGCATCAGCGAGTGCTGGGTTTGACCAGCAAAACCTGGGGCAGCAGATGACCCATTACTCCAGACTCCTGAATCAGAGAAAGGAGAGAACGAGGAGGCCAAGCGTTCTAGTCGCAATGGCCCCCAGCAAGGCTTTTCTCCAGTTCTTATTGAGAATATTATCAGTACATTTCAAGCAGTGTACGGGAAAGGGACGTGCAGTTTCAAAAGCAGGAACAAAGGTACTCAAATTATCAGGGTAACAGTACAATCAGGGCAGTGACATGCAGGCATACGTCACAGAGACAGTGTATGCGTCATAGGAAGGGAGTTGTACTACTTTAGATTAAGCGTTTACAGAATGGGAAAACATGTTGATCCACAGGCAAGGTCAGGCTGCCTTCACGCTTCATATTTCAAAGGAGACCCGGTTTTCCTGCTCTGCTTTGCTGCTTCTAAACCAGTCGTTTTCCAGGCTGCAAACATTCCTTATTTAAATCTTAGCCAGCCAGGCTCTATGAGCTCCCACAAGTGAGTTCACAGACAACTCCTGATAAGCTAATATGAGACTTTCTCAGGATACTGCAAAAGTAGTTTTGCATATCTGGGATTTAGTGATGAAGTCAGAAGTAGTCTCACACATACTTTCTCAGCCCAAGATGCAGTCCTAGAAGGAAAATAACTTTATTTCCGAATTTAAATTATAAATTATTATAAACAGAATGGGAATATAATCAGTATCCTCATAAAAGAACCCCAAAAATGCAAACCAAAAAAATTAAGAAAAAATAAAGTAAAATACAGATCAGTACTACTTATTCAATGTAGATGCAACAATTCTCAACAAAATATGAAGATACTGAGTGCAGACATATATTGTTAAGAATATGTGTGTATCATATTTCAGTATATACAAAAAATGCATTCTGTATTGACACATTTTTGTCACATCTAGTATTAAAAAAGTAAAGATGTGTACTTAGGATCCAGAATTTGTAAAATTATAATTTCAGTACTTCACTGGGGACATTTAATATTGTGTTGATTTTATTTGTGATGTGATGTCAGTAGTTTTAACCATCATTGCATTCACACCATCAGTGTAAATGTCAGCACCATGGAAAAGGCAAATAATGTCCTGGTATTATTATGAAAATTCTTTTGACCTCACACATTTTTTATTAAAGATTTAATATTTCCTTTAGGCAGAAACACTTATCGGAAGCGCAGTAATTTGATCAGACTTGCTTTAGTTTCTTTCCAGTCCCCCGTGTTCTAATGAAAACATTTGCATTTTAAAACAGGAGTTTTAATGTTCCTCTCTTTAAACAATTTTTAAAAATTTAATATATTTGTTTGTCTAGGCAACATTGTATATAAGGGATCCTAATATGTTAATGCTTCTATGATGAAAAATTGTGCATTTTTCTTGTTAGATGCATTTAGGAAAGGAATGATTATACTTTTATAAAATATATCATTGTACAATATAGCAGAAAAGACCCTTGCAGGAAAACAATAGCAATTAGGCATGATACAAAACAGCTACTTTTGGTAGAAGTGTTCTGAGAACTTGTCAGCCCAGCATGATTATTGCAGTTCCCCGATGGACTGAAGAGTATCACAGCTCAATTCAAACCCAGCTATGTCAAGCCCTTAAGACTTACTTCTCATTTAACAACTAAAGTTATCTAAATTGGTCTATTCCCACTTGCTACAACTGATGGTCAGAAAGCGTGTTTTGGCTCTTCCTTTTCCCTTTTAATAGCTGCATTCATCAAACATTTATTGCATCTACTATTTACTAGGCACTTTGCTAGGCGCTAGGGATGAAGAAATCAAATAAGACTTTGCCCCTGACTGCGAAGAGCTTGTAACCTAATTTACATGTCTGAATATGAGTTCTAAGCCCCATAACCTTATGGTTCCTCTCAGGATAAAAAGGGATTGACTACTTTCTGTTCCCAACTCATCATATGACTGCTTTAGGGAAACACGAGGTTAATCTTGGGGTCTAGTAGTCAATAATTAGTCATCACATTTTGCATATTTTCTATGTACCAGACATTATGCTAAGCACTTTACAAAATTTTAATAGTATTTTATTTTGTAGGGGGGCCTGCATGGCTCAGTCAGTTAAGCGTCCAACGTTTGCTCTTGGCTCAGGTCATGATCTCACAGTTGTGAGCCCCTTGTCAAGCTCTGCCCTGACAGATTGGAGCCTGCTGGGGATTCTGTCTCTCCCTCTCTCTGCCCCTCCCCCTCTGTTCATTCTCTCTCTCTCTCATTAAAAAAATAAACTTAAAGATATTTTATTTTATATTAGCAAATAACTTCTGAGAGACATTTGAACCTCTTGGTTTTCAACAGTGGAAACTGAGACTTAGAGAAAAAAAGAATTTCCCTACAGCGCCCAACACAGGCACAGCAGGTTCAGTCCAGCTCACTTTCTCTGTGGTGCAGGCTCTCCCTCATTCTGTCTTCCTGCCTGGCTGCACAGTTACTCAAATACAAACCCCTGTTGCTGATGAGAGTTAAGCCATCTCTAAAATATTACTAGAAATAGCGAAGATTTATTTTAATCCTTAACTCCATATGCACCAGGAATGGGGAAGATGAGTAGTCACCAGAAGCAAGTTTGTAATTGTGATTGATGCCAGGCAACTGTCAGGGCTGCTAAAGGGTCTTATTGGAACCATGTGGAGGATAGCTGACATTATGCATGCCCTCTACAATCACCGGATTTCATAGGACACCCACATGTGTATGTATTTGGAAATAATCTGAAACTAAAGATTACATTGAAACTTGGAAAATCACCATTTCATTCTGGCTTCAATCTATTCTTCAACTGGATCATGAAATAGATACCAATGATGTGAAATCTTGTGTATTTTTTCATTGCTTGTTTCTATCTTTTGGGATTTTGTTTGTTTTTCACCTTTTTTTGATCAGAGGGCACTGAAAAAACTATGCTTTGCAGGAGTGAAATTCATTCCAAAATCTTACAAACTGGTCTGTGGGGACTTTCTGACTAATTCAATCTTCATTCTTTTTAATCAGTTTCAGCTAGTTTATTTTCCTTGCTATTCATAAACCAGGTCTTGGTTGTTTTCTTCTGCCTTATTTATACATTTCTGTCTCCCCATATCCTCCCTCCCTGTCTCTCTTTTTTTGCAAAATCTGTGTTCTACAAACTATTTAATGTCCAGCCCAAGATAAACCTGACCTCTGATGTCTTTTCTGATTTATCAGGACTCAGACTGAATTCTTCCATAATTTGCATCTATTACCACATTCTCAAAACCTTTTCATTGTCTTTGAAGCTTAAAGTTATTTCATATGTGTGTATTTGATCTACCCTAATACATGAATTCTTTTTGATATCTGCTATCTTAGGCTGCTCTATTCCATCAATGAAAATTCAATAGATTCTTAGGAAGTACCATTTACCAAAATGATTTAAACACAAAACCAAAATAGTTATCCACTTTTATCACTATCCAACATTGTCCCAAATGTTCCGTTTTTTATTGTGTTCTGACTCGATTTAGTAAAATTACAGTTCACTCACCTCACTTTATAGTTTAAACTATAAACTTAAACTAAAAAATGTTTGCATATGTTATTTCAGTTGACCTTGACTAAATTTCTGGAAAGTAACACAGGCAGATGTTGCATTTTTCCAGTTGCATAATCTATGGGATCAAAATTTTAAAAAATGTTAATTGACTTCTCCAGAATCATATAGATTTTAGGTTATAAAACTGACACCAGAAATCAAATCTTCCAATGGGAAGCCTGGCCAAATGTCTTTGTAATTTTCCTTTTTGTTCCCCACTTCTTAAGGCATTTTTCCATATTTTTGTTTACCTGTTACTTAGCTTATAAAATATGGAAAGCATTTAAACATAGCCCTGTCTTACAAAAAGACTTTTGTGAACCAATATCATGAAACTGTATTTTGTATATATTACATGCTTGAATCAGTAAAAATCACATCAATAAAGGAAAATATTGTAGACTACTTCATTACAAGCCAAATGCTCCAAAATCTTGGAAAGTAATTCCATTAATATGTCAAACACTTGTCAATCTTTTCATCATTCCATTAGTACTGGTCAGGGTAAGCGTAACCCAGCAGCTCAGCTTTTATAGTAAGTCACTGTGTTTTTCTAAATGAGAGTGAGATATGAGAAAACTCTCATCCTGCAAAACTGCCCTTGGATAAGTATAATCAAAAAGAACTGACAACATTTGATCTTATAGCAACACAAATCATTTACAAAACAAACTGTGCTGCACTGACAAGTACATTTACAGATTCTCACCTTGCTTTTTTTCATTTGTATTTATGGGTACAACACATGAGATACTATACATCCACAAATGATATCCTAAAGAGAAATTACCTGAGCCCCCCTTTCAAGAAATGTCAATGTGCTGGAAAACTGTAACTTTAGTTTTTATGACAGTCAGTTATCATATAGAATGGTGATTCCTTGCTTTGTTAAAGCTGATGTATTATATTGGAAAGATATCAACACTTGGAGGCAGAGAAGGGTCTTGCCATTCAGTCACTGAAATATACATGTGTTCTAAATCTTCTTGGGAAGACCTAAAAAGGAATAAAAAATAGCTCCTTGTCTCTCAAGGATCTCGGCCTAACAGGTGAATATTAATAAGAAATGTAGATACAGAATTATCTACATGTTAGAAAGATACAGATTAGGTATTATGGAAGTTCAGATAATGGAGAAAAATAGCTCAATATTAGGGAGTGTGGGAAATCTTTATAAATGATAGATAGTTATTAGGTGGGTTTAAGTCGTGTATGACTTTAATTTGTGCAGAGAAAAAAGGAAATTCTAGATAAAGAAAACTAAATAAGCAGAGGAATAGATATAAGAAATTATGGGGGAAAAAAGAAATTATGGGGCATTTTTGGTGGAAAGTACGTAAATCAATTTGACTAGGAGTAAGGTTACTTAAGGAGGAGGCTTAGACTTCAATAAGGCCAATTATTTAGGACAGTAAATACAACAAAACACCATGAATGCAGAACTAAAGAATCAGATCTTACTGTAAAAATAAGGGGCCACTGAAGGTTTTAAACAGAACAGAATTGATCTTATGGAAGTCTTGTCTGGAATTGACATAAACATTTGTTTAAATGAGTTAGAGAATGACAGAAAATTAGCTTTGAACCACTACAAATTCATTAATACAGATTAAAGATAAAGTACTGAAAAGGAAGGACTGCTGAAAATTGGTCTCTGGAATGTTCTGGAAGGAAACTTGACAAGGAATGGCAACGGATTGAATAATCACAGTTCTTATTTTTTTAAGTTTGCTTCATCAAAAATTTGGTGAAATTCATATGAGAGCACATGAGAAAAAAACAGAAGGCAAAAGAAAATCACTAATTATTAATAAATATGTTTGCCACTCTTTATTTTTATAGGCCAGAAACTGTGTTAAGTATTACACATATATTATTTGGCTTACGATTCTGAAATAGTTATGAAATAACTATCATTCATATTTTATAGTGAAGAAACAAGGACTCAAAAAGAATAAATATGTTGTTCACATATCATAAAGATCCAAGATTCAATTTTTAGTTTTCAATCCCAGGAAGACTAGACAATTTTCACTTTGATCCTTGCAAGTTATTCATCTGTTATTACCTTTCCATCCGTCTTGTTAAACAGACTGTCCAATCAATGACTACTAATCTGCAACACCAGTTTTGACAACCTTCGTACTGTGATTAACACCAAGTATTTTTATACCTTCCAAGAGTTTGAACAGTGAACAACTCTCAAAACAAAACTGTACTTGACCTTTCTCAATATTCCCTATAAAATCTGAAATCTCTTAGTGTCCTCCATGAGCTTTATTTTAGAGCTATTCTTATGCTGTAACATTTTAATAAAGGCTGATGGCTTTTGCTGGTTTTTCTTTTTTCTTTTTTTCCATGTCTGATTCCATAATAGAGTCTCCTAAAGGAAAAATACTGAAAATAGACAGTAAACACAGTGAAGGGCAAAAAGGGAACTGGTATAGAAGAGGTATGACGGAGAATCATGCTTGGAAAACTGACATAGAGATTTTCTACAAGAGTCTGAAATTTACCATCCAATATTCAAAATAATGTTAGCAACTTGAGCTTTTATTGGGAAAGGATTAATAAATGAGACTATGCATTCTACTGGAGTGTGATACAGAAAATAAGAGGTTTCAATAGGCAGGAGCATGATATAGTTGGGCATATGGGCACATCATGATCAGAGCTGCTTATTCTGTTTAGAACAAGAGGGCATAAAATGATCAAGTTCTTATAAATGCTTGACATCTTAATGGTCTTAATGTCTGTTTGTATGCCTGATTTTAACATCTCTTCATTTTCTCTACGTTGTTTAAGTCAAACTAACCACTTGCATTTGAACCATAATATTTAATTTTTTGCTTTTTGCTGTATTTTGCATTTCACTCCATGTTCTTTCTATTAACTTTGAACATTACAACAGTTGAATGTTCACAATTTGAAATAAATTTTATAATGAATGAGGGCTCAAATTGGAAGATTCCAGAATATTTTATTGGCAGTAATGTGTTAAAATTTGTCTGCGAGAATATTAAGAAGTCTTATTTTAGCATTAGTATTTGGATTTCATACAATTTATTGAATGTGTAAGTTGGTCATCTTCTATAGACATGTGTACTTTGATTCACTTAGCCAATGTAAGTCCAATCATAAATATAATTGTCATTTATAATGTACAATCTAACATTTTCTGCTGGAATATGATGGACACAACATCAACGCTTTCATAATAATGAGCTGATAACTTAAGTATAGTTTGGATTATTCAAATAACTTCGTTATTAAACGACACAAGTTAGAAGTTTACTTTAAATATAATAATAATAGTTATTGTTTATCCTTCAGAATTTGTTTATTCAATAGTTACTTTCAGTTTGAGTAATAAAAACTTTATAAGCTGGACAAAAACAATAGGAAATTCTACTTAAGTGTTGTTTTTTTCCCTGAAAACCCTGCTCAAAACTTATCAGTAGATAACTTAATCAGATATCTAATCCATTGAAAACTTCAACCAAATTGAGAAACAAATCCAGGTTCACTGGATAGAGTAAATAAGATACTGTCAGTTAGGTCTCATAAGTTAAAGGTGTACAGTGAAAATAATGTCTTCTCCAAATAGTGAAGCTTCTTCATTAAAATTTTGTTTTTCCAGAAGATCCTTGAAAATTATTTTGATAATAACTGATTGATGGCAATTCTTGTTCCTCCCCCCAGGAATAATAAAACATCATTTATAATGGATAAAGGGATTGGCCTCGTTATTATCAATAGTATATTTTAGGTATTGTAAATAAAATTCAATAATACCACAATCTTTAATTTTTTTGAATAAAGGAATAGACAAAGAAGAAAAAAATTCTGATGCTTCAAATTCAGTGATGGCTTTAAATTTAATTCACTGATTTATTATTATAATAATCATTGCTGCATATTAGTTATGAATCTCTAGGTAAATGTTATTAAAGCAAAAATAGTGAAATCATTGTCTTCATGTAGTTGCAAGTAATAGAGGAATAAAATATTTAACATACACTTAAACCAAAACTTAGTACCCAGTTGTCATGACAAGTCATGACAGGTAAAACTAAACACAAACAAACAAACAATAACAACAACAACAAACAAAGATTACCAGTCTGGATTAGCAAATAAAATTCAGCTATGGCTTATGTAGTTTTAAAATTTGGACACAAAATATTGAAAGTAAAATGCTGAGAAATATACATCAAGCAACTGTTAACCCAAAGTTAAAGCTTATGCATAAACCTATTAGATACCATATATTTTAGAGCCACAGTTATTAACAGTGATAAATAGGGTAACTACATAATGAGAGAATATATTTTGTCACCACAAAAAACTAACAATTATGTAATTACATGTTTCAAAAGTTTTGCTTCAGATAGTAAAGCAGAAATGACAGAACTAAATGGATAATTTTTTGGATCACCTATAGGGGGCTATAGTTTGAAGCATCTATATATACTCAGGAGATAAACATTCTAAAAAGATAGAGATTTGAAAAACTCTTGGCAGTACTAACCTAATAGATACATTGAACACTGTATTCAACAAATGGGGATACTTTTACTGGAAACTAGCTAAATAAAAAGACATTTTACTAGATACTGTGAACAAAAGAAATGCATGTCACCAACTACCTATACTATTCCTCATTTTCCTCCCCTAGTTGCACAATAAGATTTTTCTAATGTAGAAAAAGCATCCATACATTTCAAGTAGATGTGACGGATGGTTGATATGATTCCAAAGGAACCAAAATAGAGTTTGTAAAATGTCCTGAATACCAGTATAAACTATATTTCATACTGCTAGAACATTATAGCAAAACAAATTTTATATTTAATTATAAAAATAGCGCCAACATTTATTGGCCTTTTTCTATGCATGCAATCATAATGATCTATGTATCTAGTGAGTGTTTAAACTATATGTCCTAGCAGCCATATATATTAGGAAAATAATTTCTTTTGTCCCAAATTAATTTATTAACTCATTAACTTATAGGTACGGTTACTCAAATATTCTGAATCTCTTTCATTATTTCTAAAATGACATTAATATCCATTCATCAGTTGATGGACATTTAGGCTCTTTCCATAATTTGGCTATTGTTGAGAGTGCTGCTATAAACATTGGGGTACAAGTGCCCCTATGCATCAGTACTCCTGTATCCCTTGGATAAATTCCTAGCAGTGCTATTGCTGGGTCATAGGGTAGGTCTATTTTTAATTTTCTGAGGAACCTCCACACTGCTTTCCAGAGCGGCTGCACCAATTTGCATTCCCACCAACAGTGCAAGAGGGTTCCCGTTTCTCCACATCCTCTCCAGCATCTATAGTCTCCTGATTTGTTCATTATGGCCACTCTGACTGGCGTGAGGTGGTATCTGAGTGTGGTTTTGATTTGTATTTCCCTGATAAGGAGCGACGTTGAACATCTTTTCATGTGCCTGTTGGCCATCCGGATGTCTTCTTTAGAGAAGTGTCTATTCATGTTTTCTGCCCATTTCTTCACTGGGTTATTTGTTTTTCGGGTGTGGAGTTTGGTGAGCTCTTTATAGATTTTGGATACTAGCCCTTTGTCCGATATGTCATTTGCAAATATCTTTTCCCATTCCGTTGGTTGCCTTTTAGTTTTGTTGGTTGTTTCCTTTGCTGTGCAGAAGCTTTTTATCTTCATAAGGTCCCAGTAATTCACTTTTGCTTTTAATCCCCTTGCCTTTGGGGATGTGCCGAGTAAGAGATTGCTACGGCTGAGGTCAGAGAGGTCTTTTCCTGCTTTCTCCTCTAAGGTTTTGATGGTTTCCTGTCTCACATTCAGGCCTTTTGTAGCAACGTGGATGGAACTGGAGAGTGTGATGCTAAGTGAAATAAGCCATACAGAGAAAGACAGATACCATATGGTTTCACTCTTATGTGGATCCTGAGAAACTTAACAGAAACCCATGGGGGAGGGGAAGGAAAAAAAAAAGAGGTTAGAGTGGTTGAGAGTGGGAGAGAGCCAAAGCATAAGAGACTGTTAAAAACTGAGAACAAACTGAGGGTTGATGGGGGGTGGGAGGGAGGGGAGGGTGGGTGATGGGTATTGAGGAGGGCACCTTTTGGGATGAGCACTGGGTGTTGTATGGAAACCAACTTGACAATACATTTCATATATTAAAAAAAATAAAATAAATAAAATAAAATATCCCATAAAATTAAAAAATAAAATAAAATAAAATGACATTAATAAACCCTAGGTGACCAGTGTTGTAAATTTCAGTGGGTCTCATACATTTGAGATAGGTAACACGTTTATTCCCTAAAATGTGTCAGAGATTTTTCTGGATTCTGGGGTGGAGGTGAGGTCATAGCAGGGAATAAAATTCAAGTAAGCCATGTTTTCAAAATTCAAATGATGCAGGTGTGAAACATAACTATATAATTTGATAAGTTGCGCTAATGGTTATAATAAAAACTGAAAATATACTAAGGTAAAATAGGGACTGATGAGTATATGCACTGAAAGGCATGGTCATGGAAAGACTGTGATGAGATAGGCCTGAAGGAATTGAAAGAACGTGCATCTAGAGAAAGTTGATAGCATGCTTGTTAAATGTTTCAGTGACAAAGAACATGCCAAGGCAAGTGGAGGAAAATGAATATGGGGTTGTTAGCCCAATATTAGAAGGGGCTCAAAGTGTAAAGGAAAGATTATATTTTCTCTGCATAGATAGAAAGCATTTGGGGTGGGGGTTGTTTGAGCAAAAATATATGTAATGAACAATGTTCTGTGTGTGTTACTCTGTGGGGATAATTAAATGAAAGGCAACAAATGTGGATGCAGAATTACCAATAAGCATTTTTTTTCAGTCTGTGTAAGTAATAATGTTGACTTAAAGCAGTAGGAGAATATGATGTAAAACTGTCAAATCTTGATATATTAGATGATACAGTCCATCGAATTTGTTCATGGGTTAGATATGGATATCTGGATATAGGTACAAGAAAGAAGCAGAAATCCTTAAGTGTGAGCACATAAAAACAATGAGTAACAATTTCATGAAAATGGAGAACTAGGGGAGAAACAGATAGTGAAACCAATATAAGATACTTCTGACCAAGGTGCGTTAATAGGGTAGAACTTTACACCACTACCTGAAACAACTAAAAAAAAAAAACAGACAAAATATATAAAACAACAACTTTTAAATGTTGGAAATCATGGAATGAGGGACAGTGATCCTGGAGAGACAAGAAACAAGATGAGCCCTATTGTTGGTAATCTTATTGCCTTGAGAGAGTTTTCCAGAGCATGGCAAAGGGAAATAAAACCCAATGAACTTCCTGAGTTGCAGACACCTAGTTGATGAGTCTAAGGGAAAGAACGTGGATAGAGATTATAGAACAGAGTAGCAGAAAGGAGAGGCACAAAGATCTGCAGTTTCTTTCCCACAATTACTCAGCAGTTTGCTGACCAGTATATGCCTGTGAGAAAATACTCAAGGATGAGGGGAAACCAATGGAATTAAAGGGAATGGAATCTAGAATTGACATTCAATTCTCTTAAAATGCAGGATCAAAAAGTAAGCTGACTGCTTATTTTTTTCTAAGAAAAACAGAACCATTTCCAAAGTGGGCGTATTATTTTACATTCCCAAGAGCAGTGACTGACTTCAAGTTTTTTTGCATCCTCACCAACATTTGGCATGATCAGTCTTTAAAATGTCAGTTATTCTATTTGGTGCAGTGATACCTCATTCTAGTTTGAATTTGTCTTTCCCTTATTGTTGATATTAAGCTTCTTTTCAAGAGGGTTTTTGTCACACACACACACACACACACACACACACACTTTTGTGAAGTGTCTGTTCCTACAGGATTAAAAACAGGCATAAACCAATTCCTCTTTTCAGTGAAAATTAATTTTCGTGTTTATTTTCCTTCTTTTATGAGGATGAAGTTTTTGAAAATTATTTCTTGCTTCACTTAGTCACTTTCAGGATCCCTAGCATAACGATTATTTAATTACATTAAATTTCTCACAATACTAATTGTTTATGGAACTCAATGTTTTGGTCTCCTCTGGATTAGAAAGCAAGGTGTATACAACTAGCTATCTCTCACCTCAGGGTAAATCTGTCTCATTCAGATTGCAGACAGCAAAGTTAAGAAAGAAAATCTATTGCCTCAGATCAAAGCTTTTTGAGCGTGAAGGCAGTATATCACTTTTTCCTAAACTGGTACATGTTGCATCAGAAAATTATCTTATTCTGCCTCCTTTAACTGCAGGCATTTGTCAGTTCAAGCCTGGGCTTGCATTTTAATTTTTTTATTATTATTTCAAAGCACAACAGTAATGGATATATGAATATTTGTGTATCTACATAGATCACTGTGAGAGAGCTTTTATATATGCATGCAAACACACACAGAGCATACAAGTACCAAGTGTAGTACTTACACAATAATTAGTTTTCAGAACACCCTTGCAAATAATTAGTTCAAATTTTAGAGATACTATTAGTACATATTTTCCATTTTTAATAAAAACTATCTTAGATTTCACTAACATTCAAAATCAATGTGTAAATAATTTGAATATTAAAAAATGACTTGCAATATATACATATAAACAAATGCACATATATACACACAATAATCATGTCTAATGTGTGTTCAATAAGCGTTTTATTTTAATTATTTATTATGATTAAGGACAACTTAATGGCTGGATCTCAAAAAGTATACTGCATTTCCCAACATTTTTAAAATTTCAAGCTACAGATGCATCAATAGTTTAACAAAGTATTGGATTGTTCAGTGAAAAGTTGTATTTCTCTTTTATTATCCACCTACAGATTATACATTTGTATGTGTTTAGCTCTTTCATAAGAGCAAAACCAAATATAAATGGATAGTCAGATCCAATTGACTTCCATTGGGATATCTATATCAAGCCTCTCTCTTGAATTCTTGTTTCTCCAATCCCTGAAGGGTTGGCAGTCTGTGTTCTTTTACTGTCTCTCCAAGGTTAGAACTGAGCAGAGTAAGATAGCTTGTGGTGAAGTACAAATAAATCATTTGCTTGTGAAGCTAAAATATTTGAGGAGACATTTTTTATGTTTTTATTTCTTTCTCAAAAATTAATTTATGTATATATATATTTATATTTATTTTATTTTATTTTATTTAAAATTTTAATTCCAATATAGTTAACGTGCAGTTATATTAATTTCAGGTGTACAATATAGTGATTCAACAATTCTCTACATTACTCAGTGCTCATCATGATGAGTGTACTCTAATTTCCACCATCTATTTCACCCATCCCCCCCACCCCAACTCCCTTCTGGTAAACATCAGAGTAGGAAATTTTTAAAACTGAAGAAAGACCACTTAGTCACATTAATGGCAGAGTAAGGAAATTGTTTTGAGTTCTTCTGAGTGGGCACAGTCTCTAATGTCTAGATATTTATATCCTACTCTATCATGAAATATGTGAGATTAACTAGAATCTTCCTATAGATTCTAGTTCTTCTTAGATAAAAGTGTAACTCCAAAATTTAACGCAAAAATTTTAATTAAAATAATAAATAAAGGGGGAAATCATCACAAAATAAATATAGCTATAAATACTGACTATATATATATATTAATATAATATTAACTCCTAAGTAACATTGTGAAACTGCATATGTGCTTTCTTATTTTTTTTTTCAAAAAGTGGGATTGTGCTAGGCAGAGTATATACTGTCTTCCAAATTTCTTGCATAATTTCATGGTTTATGTGTAGCAATTTAGGCTATCCTTTAATGTCAAGAAATGTTAATCTGTATAAATAATATAATGCTGTATTGCATTGCATGTTAAGTGCCAACAATAAAAAAAAAAAAACAATTTTCTACTGTTGGACATTTGGCTTCCTTTCAATTTTATTTTTATCATTGAAATATATTGGTATAAAGAGCATTACAAATGAATCTTTGACTATTGAATTTTGTCCAAAATGGAAATGTTTAATTCATTGTTAAAAGATGTAATAAGATAACATATAAACATATGTTGTTCTAGAATTTGCATGCTAATTTACATTTCTAACAATATTACACAGAATCATTTAATACATTATTATTGATAGTAGTTATTTTCATTCTTTTAAAAATTTTACTAATAGAATTTCATAAATATTGCATCATAATGCTTTGTTTTTTTCTTTAATTACTGGTAAGGTTGATAATATTTGAATACCGGCTATTGTTTCAAATATGATTTCTTCATAACTTTTATCTCTTTTTTTTAATACTTTCCTTTTTTGTGTATGTTTTTTAAAGTATACATATTAAGCCTTAGAATATAATTTGTAATTTAATTTTGTAGTACTACAAACATACAGAATTTGTTAATTTTCATGTAGTCACATGTATCAATCTTCTCTTTTTTAATTTTTATTTAAATTCCAGTTGGTTAACATACAGTGTAACATTAGTTTTAGACGTAGAATTTGGTGAGTCAACACTTCCATAAAACACCTGATGCTTAGCACACAAGTTCACTCTTTAATACGCATCACCTCTTTCACCCATCCCCATACCCACCTCTCTTCTGGTAGCCATCAGTTTGTTTCCTATAGTTAAGAGTATGTTGCTTGGTTTATTTCTCTCTTTTATCCCCCTATGATCATTTTTTTGTTTGTTTCTTAAATACCACATATAAGTGAAATCATAGATCTTGTTCATATATATATATATGTGTATATGTATATGTATGTGTGTGTGTATATATATATATATATATATATATATATAATTTGGCTATTGCTGAGAATGCTACTATAAACATCAGGGTGCATGTATCCCTTCGAATTAGTATTATTGTATTCTTTGGGTAAATACCTAGTAGTGCAATTGCTAAATCATAGGTAGTTCTATATTGGCAATCAATCTTTGACAAAGCAGGAAAGAATATCCAATGGTAAAGAGGCAGTCTCTTCAATAAATGGTGTTGGGAAAACTGGACAGCAACATGCATAAAAATGAACCAGGAGCACTGTCTTACACCATAACCAAAAATAAATTCAAAATGGATTGAAGACCTAGATGTGAGACAGGAAACCCTTAAAATCCTAGAGGAGAACACAGGCAGTAACATGTTTAACATCAACAGCCTATCATTCTTGGTCATTTTTTATTGTTTTTTGTAACTCTCATTTTTAATTTAAACTTATAGCAAATATATGTACCCCACAACCTTTAAATAAGAAGCTATATCCTTTAAAATAATGAAAACACTATCTCAAGATTATGTGTTTAATAAGTATATAAATAATTTGATTTGCATTTTATCTTGGATTTGATTTTTTAATACATTTGAAATTAACTTTGTTAATATGTCAGGTGAAGGAGAGATTTTATTTCTTTTTCCCCCAAATACTTTAACCAAGGTTCCAAGAACATTACTAAAATTATCTCCTTATTATATGCCCCTATCCCATTATTCTGCTTGAGATTTAGTATATTTATAAATAATCCAGTGCATTTGTTGATTACATAAAGATCAAATGCTCTGATCTTCTTGGGAGGACAAGTGTATGTCTATTTTCTGTGTCCTTTTTATATATTTTATTATGTAAAGTGTGTGTATGTGTGTGTGTGCGCGCATGTATATTGTCTATTACTCATTATTTAATCTTAAAATTATGTGGGGTTTTTTTGTTGTTGTTTAATGTAAACATGGCAGTTTCTTCCACCTAGGGTGTGAAATACAATTAATAGCAATGAGTCACGTTTGTTTTCCTCCCTTAATGCCCTTTTAATAAAGGCAGGTCTAAATCTCACATATACTGTTAGTGACATATTTCTGTCTCCAGTTTATGCCAGTATATTTATTTATATGGGGCAGCTGATTTATTTTCCCTTGTAAGTAATGTTATTTTCCCATATATATCTCCAGAATATTTATAGAAACCTATTTTTAAGATATATCTGCTGGACACTGCTAACTGTTCTGTGAATAACTCTCAAGCTAGGCATCTACTCAGGTTCTACAGGACAACCAAGGTCTACATGCACACTGGGGGTGGTCTTCCCCATGTCCACTAAGGCGCTGGGATCTGGGGGTGCCGCAACTGCAGGGTGAAAGAAAGAACATCTCTTTCCAATGCATCAGTCCTAAAGTGGTGTTTCTTGTGCCTAAATGTTGTAGAGACTTTTACAGATAGACCATCCTCTCTTTTTCTCTTTTTTAATTCAAATGGTTATTTGCCTCTTCATTTGTTATCTTATTAGTTCTCCAGAGCATATAGGAATCTGATGATTTATATGACTTAAAAGCAACTTAATGGCAGCAATCTCCTACAAAATGGCTCATCCACTCACCACCTGCCTGCCCTCCAAGCCCTGTGACTAAGGATTTCTAAATAAACCAAAGTAACATGTTGACTTCAATGCTTCAGTCTCAAGATTTTATTTTTGTTTTTCCCTTACAGGAGACTTGCTAGTCTCCTATTGGGAATCTTATCAGTGTCCAATATGTGTCCAGACCCACAGCAGTGGATAAGAGGTTATTTAATCCCCAAGAATAGTCTTTGCCAGGCTTCCAAGAAATGTTCCTGAAATGAACATATATACTTGAATCTCACCTAGGCTTGAGATACACCCACTCCATGATTGTTATAGATTATACTTTAAATTCTATTTTCAGGGGCACATGGGTGGGGTCGATTAATTGTTTAACTCTTGATTAGGGCTCAGGTCATGATCTCACCGTTTGTGGGATAGAGCATGGCATCCTGCTCTGTGATAACAGCATGAGGCCTGCTTGGGATTCTCTCTCTGTGTGTCTCTCTCACTCTCAAAAGAAATAAACACTTAAAAAATAAATAAATAAATTATATTTCCCAACTGGGCAAAGTGAGCATATTGAAAAACTGCTGTTTTTTATGTATTTGGTTTAAGGAAAAATTTGTTAAATTATTATTTCTAGTAGGTATACTTCCATGTTTTTGTAAATTACACTTTCTATAAATTGAGTTGTTCATCTTAGTTTAAATGTTAATTAATTTGGAAGTCATTTTGTTTGTGGTGAGGGTGGATCCACTTCCAGGTTCTCCATTTTAGAATTCATCCCATTTTTGCCTCTTTTACAGACTGTCCTCACATATGAAACTCTCTATCTTGAAACACAGCAAAACAACAGATAAGAAAACTCAGTTTTTGCTGGTAAGGGAATCTTCTCATCTCCCCTCTCTCCTTCTATCTAATTAGACATTAAAGCTCAAAGACTTCTATGAACACAGCTATAAGACTACATATTGAAATGTTATATAATATACCAAGAAAATTTAAATAAAAATGGTTTACTATCACATTTAGATAACACCATTGAACTCTAAAGATAAAAGGTATCAAGGTTTTGTTTTGTAATAACATTACTTAGAAGGGAAAATTAATCAGCTGGTTTCAATTTCCTCAAAAGCAACATTCAATATTACAGTCCAATTGAGCAACTCCTGCTACATAGAGAGGGAAAGTGTGATCCATGGGTTTCATAATCAGTTCAAATTCTTCGAGTACAAAGCCAATATAAAGATGTTTTTTTTCAACATGAAAGAACTTATTTTGTGCCCATGAGTCTTTCTTGGGAAATTACTAGAAGATGAGCTTCAAACAATGAAGAAATGACTTGGGAAATTACAGCTCAAGGACTATCAGTGATAATTGAATATATTTATATGAAGAGCAAATATTAAAACAAATATGAGTATTAAAGCAACAGAAATATTGCAAATATTATGTCTTCTAACCATGTAGACATGATCAAATTAAAACAAATTAGCTGAGGAAGAACCCAGAAAATGAGAAATAAAACAAGTCCACAGATTGTCTTATCTATAATACTGAGTCAAATGATATCATTTAGTTGGAATACCAGCCACTGAAAGAATAAAAGAGAGGAAATACAAAGGTGCATGCATGAGCATTTCCTTGCCC
Organism: Panthera uncia; assembly: GCF_023721935.1. Taxonomy (NCBI): domain Eukaryota; kingdom Metazoa; phylum Chordata; class Mammalia; order Carnivora; family Felidae; genus Panthera; species Panthera uncia. Next base: position 57,404,959 of record NW_026057576.1, read on the forward strand.
TGGATAGACACACGAGACTGTAATGATAGTACCTACAGTTTTGAAAGAGTAATGGAGATTAGTATATCAAAACTTAAAAATTCGCACACAAACATACTACTGTGTATTCCATTTTGTATTTATCCATCATAACCTTGATATAAGGTACTTCTATTTATGATAGATATATAGTAATACATAAAATGTTATGCACATAACATGCCATTATAACAATTGTATTGGAATATTTGACTTATTTACAGATTGAGCTATTAATACATAATTCTAAACATGAAAACTAAGCATGTCTTCAAACATGTCTTCTTCTGCACCTATAGATAAATTTGTGTGTAATAAATATTTACTCTTCTATTTCATTCAGATAGTTTCATAACAGATACATTATATAATTGAAATAGCAAGCACTTATTGATTACCTACTGCATGCTGATCGCAGCTGTTACAAAACTGAATAAAATAACGGTGCCTTCAAGGAGGTCACAGATGTTTTACAATTAATGGAATTACAGTAATGTATTCAGGTTGTATGCATCATTAGTATGTTTTATATATCACTAATATAGCTCTTCATTGTAAGATTTCAAATAGCAGACAGTTGTACTGAAACTAGGAGCATCACTATGAATAAAAACTTTTTTTCATTTGATCTAGGTACCCACTTTGTACAAACTGTATTGCATCATATTTTTATTAGATTTAAATTTTGGCATCTTTATTTAATTACGTGTTTCAAGAAACTCAGCAACAACAACAAAAAAGTAATAATAGCTAAGCTATTGATAAATCAGTATAGCTGGATATAAGACAGACAGATAACCACATACAGAGCAAATGAAAGCACAAAACGTGCTCCATCTGAAATTCCAACTTCTGTGTTCTAAACCATCACCTCTTCATTGTCATGATATTTAGTCTTGAGAGCTATTTTACTAAACCTTGAAAATAATTCTGGAAATTAATTAGATCCACAAAAATTTTTATTAGCTTATTCTTTCTTCTTTCTTTCTTTCTTTCTTTCTTTCTTTCTTTCTTTCTTCAATTGGAGACATAATTGGTCCAGGGGTACCTGGGTAGCTCTGTCGGTTAAGCATTGGATTCAGCTCAGGTCATGACCTCACCATTTGTGAGTTTGAGCTCCACCCGGGCTCCTTCTGATGGTGTAGAGCCTGCTTGGGATTCTCTCTCTCTCTCCCTCTCTTTCTGCCTCTTCCGTGCTCTCTCTCTCTCTCTCAAAATAAATAACTTAAAAAAAACCAAACTATTCCTAAGCACTGTGAGATACATGCACATATTCAGACAAAATTATGTTATATGGAGACGTGTAATCTCATACATTTTCACCCCTATATGAGAAAACTACATTTCTTTCAGATCCTTCATCTATTTTCACCAGCAATTTTGTATATTCTAACTGATTATCAGAAAGGGAATTCATTGGAGTCACCTCTTCTTCACTGCCTTAGCTTGAGACCTCTCTTCTGACTTTTGTACAATTGTAATAAATTCCTGATTGATCTCTTCTCTACAGTCTTTCCTTCCTCAACTTCATTTCTTCCTATCTTCTGCTATAATCATTCTGAAATATTGTTATAATTAATATTCAACTCTTAAGACACTTGAGTAGCTCCCACTCCATTTAAACATGGTTTATACTCCAATGCTTCACGCAGTTTTGAACACTAATTAATAATGGATTAAAAAATATTCACTACAGGAATGAATGCATTATTACCTAGAAAGATTAGCATGGAAAATCATTGCAAGTTTATCTTTCATTTTGAGTTTCAATCTCTCTCCTACCATTCTCTTTTCACTGTCCAGTTTAAAGAAAATCCTTTCAATTACTGCTTAATTCCCAGGTATGTCTTTGCTACACACCAAAATTTTTTGGTATCAAAATTTCAACCTTTGTCATCTTTTAGACAACACTGAGTTAGTTAGATTATGATTAGTATTAGTGTATATATTTGAAAATTATATATATTAAGAAAGAAAGGTACCATATTAAGAAAGAATTAAAATTGAGTTAGAGTTCTGATTAATCCTAAAGTCACATTACATATATATATATATACGTATATATATATATATATATACGTATATATATATATACGTATATATATATATATTTTAAGTTTTGCATTGATTTTGAATTAGAATGCTATATGCCAATGGTCAAGATCAATCATATTTAATATATTTTGTGTAGGATGTTGAAGCCATATTTTATGCTTATTAACTTACATATTGCATAGATACTAATGGAGTACTTATTGTGGGTCAGACATTATCCATGTCAGAATTCATACTATGATTGAACACTTATTTGCCATAGTAAGTGACATCGTTGCATCTCCCATCAGAATCAGAAGAAAACTGCAAATATAAATATTCTCTGATATCATGAACTGCAAAGATAGGGAACATTACAAAAGTCATTTCCATGCCTACAAATTTCTGTCATTTTATTTTATTCCTTTTTGGTAATAAAGAGATCAGACAATAGAACTTCTTTATTATCAATCAACAGTTTTTCTCCAGGAGGCATTACTTGTTATGGTTATTTATTTGTTATCATTATTCCAATTTGATTGCTTAGAATGTGGCAAGAGGAAGATATCTGAAAAATATGTTAGGAGGAAAGTAAAGAAGAATCTAATAATAGCAAAATTCATGGAGAGGATTATTGAGTTGATTAAACATTTAGATAGTTTCAACAAAATAATTTTCAATTCCAAAAACTAAAAGATGGCTATTAATTTTATGGATGCATAAACAGGAGTTTGGAATTTGTGTGCGGATTTTCACAGCTGTATGTTGTATGGTCCTCTCTTGATCTATCTGCATAACTTACTATCCCAGTTGTTTGGAAGAACTGAGTTAGAAAAATATCCCTTTGGAAATGCCAATTTTACATTGCAGTTGGACATATTCTATTTATATTTTGTTTTTATGTATTTTAATCTTAACAGCTGAAGGATCGCCAAATGTCATTAAGTCTGAAGTGAAAAAATAGCCTGTCGAAATGCATTTTTATTATGACTGAGTATATTATTATGAGTATTTATTTTGAGTATTTATTTTATTATGACTAAATGTATTATTAAATGTATACTTAAATTTTTGGTAGACTTATAATACTGGTGAATGTTAATAGCTTTGATAAATAAAAAGAAAAATACTATACACTCTTTCCTCAATTGCTTTAATACAAAGTTTATTTTAAATATTACTGAATATTATAATCAATTTCAGCTGTTATTTAAGTCATTTAAAGATACTTCATATTAAAGATAATTGATACTCTATAACTTATCTGTCACCATTCTCAGCAAAGATATTATTATTTTTTAAATTATTTATTTATTTTAAAAGAGAGTACATGAATGGTGAAAGGGCCAAAAGAGATGAGAGAGAATGCCAAGCAGGTTCTCTCAGAGCGGAGCCCAGCGCGAGGACCCATCTCAAGAACCGTGAGATCATGACCTGAGCCAAAATCAAGGTTCTGGATGCTTACCTGACTGAGCCACCCAAGTACCCTCTCAGCAAAATTATGTTTATGTGGTCTTCACATATCTAAGAAATAAGACATATACTAACCTCACATTCTTATATTTTCTTTTTATTCACAGAAAAAAAGAGGAAATTAAGATACATACAAATACTTGTAAACAGATTATAAATAACTATATTTATGTCATAGCTGAACTGATGTTGCTTTACAGAAACCGTGCTGAACTTTTGAAATGTGATTATATAACTACTGAGGTTGATTAATATCCATTTTCTTGAGTTTTGAAGAAATAGAGCACATATACTTTATAATAGTACTCAATTTATTAAGGTATCTACTCATGGTAGCAAAACCTTTAAATATCAAAAACATTTACTATAGAAGATGATGAAAAAGTTTTATCAGATAAAGTTAAAAAAAGTCAAAGTCCATATACCACTCTTTTGGGAGATGGAATAAAATATAGAATTTTCTGTCAAGTATTTGCCAACATCATCAAGACTACAGAGCTTTTTCATTTGGTAACTGAGAAATTGGACACATTTCTGAATCTCAACAATCCCTAATTTCCTAATTAAAGCACTCTAATTGTCCTGAACTAAAATAATTTTTCATAGGACTAAAGTAAGGATTAAGAGGAATAATGTAAGTATGCTGCTTATTAAAATTTAACATGTATGCAGTAGTCAATCAGTGTTATCATTATTAGCATTATGGATGATTATTTTGTTGTATGTTCATTACATTATGCCAGATAAAATATTGGATTAAGTGAAATATGGTAGAGATCCTTGTTTTAAAGCAGTTTAAAATCTTTTTGGGACCAAAATACTAATAAATAAATAAGAATTCACACTAACATATATACCCGTCACATGAGTAGAAATATTTGGATAATTGGTAAATGATAACAACCGTGTTAAACGTATAAAGTATTCTAAGTATTATCGGAAGTTCTAAAATCCCATGTTATCTAAAACATTGTTACAGATTTAAATATGAAAAACATGTCATAATTCCCATTATTAAATGACTGTGTATCTATAAGTAGAAAATAATAAATTAGGCTAAGAGTGTTTGAATGAGTTTAAAGAAGGTGTCTGGCGTGTTTTCTTTCCCTATCTATCTATCTGGCTCAGATATGTGACCTTAACTTAACTGTTATTCTACAATAACTTAACTGTTATTGTAGAAAAAGAAGTAACTCTACTTGGGTCATTCAGAAAACTTGGACAGACCAAAAAAGATAAATTTGAAGATCCTTAGTGAATATATTTCTAATAAGTAATGCATTATGGCTCCCTCCTTCTTAATCTTTATGTAGTCTCAAATTAAAACCTGAGAGATGAGGCATTTCATTACATTCTGACCTCCTCTATGTCTAGACAGAATGCTGCAGTTTATATAAACATAATGACTGTTTTATTCAATGACAATCATTTTTGTACTCAGGTGTTTAAGTATATAAGAAAAGAAATGCTTATGTCTCCAAAGAGATGATCCTTGTTGGCTATTGACTAGATTTACTGAGAGAATTTGGGACATTTACTAGATCTGAAAAAAGGAATAGGATATGTCACAGAAGCAGAGCAAATGAAGTTGTGAATAAATTCTAGATTCTAATTTTCAACAGTTTCGTAAAGCTTTCAGTCTCTGGGGTTTAATTCTATTTTCATAGTAGAAATATCTTCACACAAGACATCCAAGTTTTGATTTTGTTAATATTTAAACAGATTTTATATTTAGCAGTGAGTCAAACACTCACTAAGTGAGTGAAACTAATTGTTAACAGCACTTTTTCATATTTATTTTAGCATTCTGGCTCCAAAATATATTTATTCATTATAATATCAATATAGTATCTCAAATTTATGAAATATTACCCTATAGAAATCCTTTTAACTACAAATATTCAGCACCAAGACTTTATTTAGCTAAGTGTATACTAGTTAGTAGCCTACCATAAAGCATATATCCGAGATAAGATAATTAACAGGATAATTTGAAGGATCATTTACAAAAGAGTAGGTGTGGCATAGAGGAGCAAAAGGAAAATGCATTTACTGTTGTTTAATTACATGGGACTTTGACTACCACCTGGACAGGCTGGTTGCTAGAGTCCAGTTACAGAGAAGTGTAGTTATGAAGTACACTGTACTTAAAGCAACTAATTTCACACTGGAACATAGCTTGCCCATGGTGATTGCACAGGAGAAACTCATGGGAATAAATAACTAAATCCACACCTACTGACTATCCTTTACTTTTGATATTTTTGTATGGTGTGTTCGTCCATTTCAGTGGCTCTGACCAAATATAGTAGACTGGATCATTTATAAACAACAGAAACTTACTACTCACACTTCTAAGGAATTCTAAGATCAAGCCATCAGCAATTAGGTATCTTGTAACAGCCATTTCCTGTTTCATAGATGGCTGTCTTCTCAGTGTGTTCTTACATGGAGGAAGGAGTGAGGGGGATGATGCCCCTCCTGATCTAGTCACATCCAAAGTCCCCACCTCTTAAAAGCATTACACTGAGCACTAGGTTTCAATGTACGGACTTGGGAAAGGAAGAACACAACTACTCAGTCTCTAGCATTCCACTCCTGGAACCCCCAAAATTCATGCCCTTCTCACATGCAAAATACAGTAATTCCGTCAGCATAGCCCCAAAGTCTTAACTCATTCTAGGATCAACTCAAAAGTCTAAAGTTCAAAGTCTCCTCTAAATGTCATCTAAATCACAAATAGATGGGACTTAAGTACTGATTCATTCTGAGGCAAGTTCCTCTCTACATGTGAATGTGTAAACCCAATAAGTTATGTGCTTCCAAAATACAACTGTGAACAGTCATAGTCCATTCCCAAAAAGAGAAAGAAGAAACGACTGGCAGATCCCACATAAATTCAAAACCTAATGGAATGAACAGCGTTAAAGTTTCAGGCTTAAGAAGATCCTACTGACTGGATGCTCTGCCTTCCAGGCACACTGGGGTTGTGGTCCAACCTCCTTAGGTCTCAGGGATTGAAGCCTTGTGGCTGGGATTCCCCCAGGTGATAAGTCTCTGTTGCTCTTCTGGCACCTGCAGTTCTCCACACTGGAATGTGAACAGGTGGCCATTCTGATCTGGACTTTCTGACTTGGCCTTTCATATTCCAGGGCTCTCTGCAGAGGTCTTATCCCCTGAAATGAAAATGAAGGCAGCCTTGCCTTCAAGGCAGCTCAACTTGTGTAGTCTGTGTCAACTGAAAAGGTATCATAGAAATCACCAAAGTTTACTGCCTGCTCCCTCTGGAGTGGAGCTCCTGTACCTGTGCCATACTTAAGCCTGCAAAGCAACAAGTGGGGTGGATGGTTGGTGTTCCAGAAGCAGGGAGTGGACTCTGCCTAGTGAGGAGGTGTCAGCAGTTTCTGCTGAGATCCCATGAATGCCAGAAACCCTCTTTTGAAACCACTCAGTCCACTGGAACTTGAACTCTGAGCCTGTGATAGGAAGGACAGCCCTGATGATCTCTGAATTGACTTTTGGGGTCGTTCTTCCATCTCCTGGGGTAGTAGCGTCTGGCTTCTTGTTGAGATTGCTGATTAATCTCCTTATCAAATGGTCATTTGGCCACACCTTTAGTGTTCTTTCCCAAATGGGCTTTCATATTCCTTTCAATATAAATAGTTGAGAATTCCCCAGATCTTTAAGTTCTGATTCCTTTTTGATTAGCAACTCCAAGGTTTAGTCATTTCTTTCTTCTCACATTTCACTCTAAGCCATCAGGAAGAACCAGGTCACTTGTGCAACACTTTGCTCAAAGATTTCTTCAGCCAAATATCCAATTTAATTTCTTGTAATTTCTATTTTTCCACAAAGCATTATAACATGAACCCAATTCAGCCAAGTTCTTTTTCAATTTATAACAAGTCTCTCATTTCCTCCAGTGTCCCATAACCTCTTCCTCATTTCTGAGATAAGAATGGCCTTTATTGTCCATATTCTTCCAGCATTCTGTTTAAGATTACTTAAATATTCTCTAAGAGACTTAGGATTTTTCTACAGCTGTCCTCTTTTCTTCCTGGGCATTTATCAGAATCACCTTTGAAGATCTGTTCATGGGACTGTAGGCTATAGATGCACCCCCATACTTTTCCAGGCTCCATCAAGAGTTTGAAAGCCACTTCCACATTTTTAAGTATTTCTTACAACAGTACCCATTTCTTGGTACCAACTTCTGTCTTAACATATTCAGGTTTCTGTAAGAAAATGCCATAGAGTGCATGGATTATAAACAACATAAATTTATTTCTCACAGTTCTGAAGGCTAGGAAGTCTGAGATCAAAGCATCTACAGATTTCATGTCTGGTGAACTCCTGCCTCCTCCTGCATAAACAACCCTTTTTTCCCCCTGTGGTTTTGCGTGGCAGAGGAAGGAGGGAGATAGTTCTATGGGAACTTTACAAGGGTACTAGTCTCATTCTCAAAGACTTTACCTTCGTGGCCTAATCGTCTCCCAAAGGCTCCACCTCCAAATATCATCATATTGGGGATTATATTTTAACATGTGCATTTTAGGGGTGACACAATCTATAGCACAGAGCTCTCTCTTGGCATAAACTGGGATCCAGAGAGTAAGGGTGGTAGTTAATATAAGCTATATAGGATAGACTCTTAATACATAGGAAATAATGAAAAAGAACGTAAGATAGATCCCAGATATAAAAGGAAAAATTATGGAACATCATTTTTAATTCACTTAAGTTATCAGTTTAATCAATGATATCAATTTGTAGGTACTAATTAAATGTTAGCAATAAGCAAGTTATTGGGTTTGACTAAAAAGATTTGCATATGGTTTCCCTAATTTCAAGAAATAAAAAATATATAAAGGGAATATAACAAATATAAGTGTTATAACAGGAGTAGAGATGTAAAAATACTGAGAACAATAAACAGAATGTGATAGAACTGATGACAGAGTAAGCAACCCCCCATGTAAAAGTAGCAAAACTCTTATAATAGGGAGAAAGCAATATTTTCTTTCACTTCTTCACTCCAAAACTAGGTTTCTATAAAATTCTTCCTATTTTGCTTAATTTACCTGCCTCTCCAATCTTCTGAAATGCTAGTATTGTCCTGAGTCCCACTTTCCGTAACTATCTGTCTACAGCTGGATATTCACTGTATAATCAGAAATTAATTAATGCAAGTCCTTTTGGTTTCACTGTTTCAGCTAGCTTCCTATTTCTTTCTTTCTTTATATCTGATTGAATAACTTTGGATTGAATAATGTGGCCATTAGAATGAATCTCTTTGCCCCCCCCCCCAAATGCATGCGTTAAAATCCTTGCCCCCAGTTTGATGG